>NC_133620.1:82578268-82604213 GCF_048593235.1 Sminthopsis crassicaudata
CCAACTTCTGGGAATCTTGGAAGCAGTCTTTTCTTGAAAAGTTTCATCTTTGTTGTTAGGTCTGTGATTCCATTGATATAAAGAACTCCTAGTCAGAGACTTATTCAGAGTGCCATGGCTAAATAAGTGAGTCAAGATTCAAATGTCTTGTCCTCTGCCAAAAAAAATTATCATAATATTGGATATTAATTCTGTCTATATTGTAGGAAATGCAAGAAATAATTACAGAATATTTTATTAAAATATTGAATACATGTGAAGCGTTCATGATGCTCTAGGAGACTAGGATTAGATTTTATAAAACAATTTGTATATTTGGAGGGAAAAAAAGATAAGAAGATGCAAACTCTATACAGTTTCCCCCAAAAAACACATTATCTTTTAAATAATATTAAATTCATCAAATAGCTAAAGTTAGAACTAGACTCCTGAACTGATAGCACCATAACCATCCTCCACTTCAGAGCTTTCTCTGACAACTCATCCTGGAAATAGTTACCATCTATAGAAAATGTCTATAATGTTCATTTAGCACTTAGTATATATGACTTTAGAGTTTTACTTTTTCTTACATGTGTACATGGGTTAGGTAGTTTCTTCACATCCCTATCCTTGGTTATGGATGTACTCTAGTGCTGTATCTTGTCCTGTATCTTGTCCTTTTAATTTTTCTCCCTAAGGTATCTCTGTGATGGTGATAGCATCAGGCACCATTGATTCAGTTGTCATCTCTATCCTGATGATGTCAAGAACTATATACCCAATTCTATTATTATTTTTTCCTGATCTTCAGTCCCACCTACATTATCTATTGCCTATTTGACATTTCCTAGATACTTTTCTATAGAAATCTCAAACTCAGAATATCTAAAACTGAAGTCATTCTCTTTCTCCCTATACCCATTCCTCTTCTTATTTTCCATATTTATGTTGAGTCCTTCTGATCATTAAAGTTTGAAATCTAGCAATCCTTGACTTTCTACTTTCCATTTCTCTGTATTTAATTACTTGCCATATTTATTCCTTTGTTTCTACTCATACAGTCATTATCCTTATACAGTTTCTCATCACATCTTACTTGGAAATTATTTTCTATAGCCCACTAATTTGTCTTCATACCTTGTCTCTTCTCTTTTCAATTCTTTCTTCACAGAACTGACAGTGTTTTTATTGAGACTCATACATGCTCATGTCAATTGTTCCAAAAGCTCCAGTATCTCCTCATTGTTTTGAGATTAAAATAGAAACTCCTCTCTTTGACAATTAAAACCGTTCATAATCTAGCATAAACCTACATTTTCTGATTTATTATATATTACTTTCCTTTATAAAATCTGTGTACTAGGCATTTAAGCCTATTTCCTGTACAACGTATACAATATTGCATCTTACTTTTCTGTGCCTGGAACATATTACTTACCTTCACTTCTTTAGAATTATTAGCT
The DNA here is from genome assembly GCF_048593235.1 of Sminthopsis crassicaudata. Classification (NCBI taxonomy): domain Eukaryota; kingdom Metazoa; phylum Chordata; class Mammalia; order Dasyuromorphia; family Dasyuridae; genus Sminthopsis; species Sminthopsis crassicaudata. The sequence continues at coordinate 82,579,714 of NC_133620.1, forward strand.
TTCTTTAAACTTTATTTCAGGGGTGATGTTCTGTTGTCATTTCCTTGTCTACCTACCTGTCAGTCTTTCATCTGCCAAGAAAAACAATTATTTCATTTTAAAAAGTATATAATTCATGTTAGTTTATATCTGCAAATGTTTCTAGTTGTATAATGTAAGGTTCAGGAAGATAAAGCCCTTTTATTTTTGTCTTTGCGTACTCAACCCCTAGCCCTGATTTGTTATTTAATTATATAATAAATGATTGTTAATTGACTCCCACTGAGAGAGAAAACTCAGTGTTGTTCTGTACAATTAAACAATTGAATGATTTTGGAGTGTCTGATCCCCATACATAATCCTTTTGGACCTATATCTAGAGAGAAAAAAAAAACAAAAACAAAAACAAAACTTTCTTTTTCATATCCCTACTGAAACTTCCTTTAAGTATCTATAGCTTCCATTTAAATGTCTCCATTAGTCAAATGCTTACAATCTGAAATAGTGTTGAATGGAAGAAAATATAAGTTTGGATTCAGAAAAATCTGCATTCAAACTCTGCTCATATGTGGGAAAGACATTTTATCTCTTTGGGTTAAGTAATAAGGCATGCTCACTAGATCTCAACCCAAGCAATCCGTTTTCAAGGTTTTTTAGAGCTTGTTCTTCAACTCATTTAGAATTCACTGATGTTATCAAATGTACATTTTTTCATAATGACATATGACACTATATCAATGACATTGCTTTAATGTATTATTGATATATAAATATATAGTCCAGCAAATACATTGGAAAAGGATATAAGATTACATTTGATTAGGACTCAGTTCAATTCATTTCATCACCAAATTTCATGTTTGCACACACACATACTCATAGTCATGTAGGTAGCTTGCAAGGTTCCTTTGACCAGTTTAAATCAGAACAGCGATCATGAGGTACTTGCTTCTCCCATGTTTGTATGCTTTAATTCTGAGGCATCTTAGTTATGAATAATAGCAAGTTCCTTCTTTTCTGTCCCATTTCTTCCTTGATACATTCTTTTCTCCCTCCCTTTGTTTTTCTTCTCTTAAAAAAACAAAACCAAACTCTACTTAGTACCCGTGTTTCTTTTTATTTACTCCACATGTGACCCTCAGAACAATAAAATTAATTCATAGTATAACAAGTTTTCTTCTACGTGGTCATATCTTTGGTTTCAGTCTTTTAGTCGGGGCATCGTACCTGGCTCAGGCTATCCTTGGATGAAATAAGAAGTCTCTGCAGTCCAGCTGCTTTGCCACAATTCTGACCAGGGGACCTAGGACCAGAATCCGCCTCCTGCCATAATCCTTAGCTGCTGCTCCTCTCCCCGGGGGTCCTATATGAATGCAGCTTTGGTCTATTTCTGTTTGCTTCTCTTTGCTCATTAACCAACTAGAAGCTGGCGCCCTGCTGAGAGATGCTAGCTGGATATTCGAGATCCTGCTTGTTTCACTCTTCTGAAACTACCTTTGGAGCAGATTGCTTAAGGAATCTTTTTCCCCTGGAAAATCACCAAAGAGAAGTTCTCTGTCTCCTTAATGTGTCAGTGACAGGCCAGGTCTTTGATCTTCCTAACTTCATACTAGAAGTTCCTAGAGATTGGGCTGGCTTTGAAGCCCCCCGGTATGTCTGTACTCTGAGAAGCCACAGGCTTCTCATTATCTTCTTGCATAGTCCTCCATAGGACAGAGGTCTTTTCTGGTGTTTCCCTTTGGGCTAGCTCTTCACACAGTTCTAGGGACATAGGGGGTACTTAATAAAAATGTTAGTTGGTGGACTGGTTTTACTAATCAATATTTTATTGAATACGTGAAAATCTTTGCTGCGGAACTGGTCTCAGCTAGGACTTTAACTGGAAATCAATCATGCTTTTTAATTCAGCAAGAATTAGCTAAAAGTCTATTCTGTGTCAGCAACAATGCCAGACTTATGGGATTATACAGACAGTCCATGTCTCCAAACAACTTTATATTCTGTCGGAGCTGGGATTAGGGAATACAACATGTATATAGATGAAAATAAAATAAATAGTAATTTTACAAAGCAAATAAAAGGAAGTAGGATGGGAGTGTAGCAGTGATGACTGGGTATAAGAAAAAGCTGTATGTAGGAGATGGCTTAAGTAGAATGAGGAATTCCAAGAGGAAAGAGGGAGCAGAAAACAATTTCAAGCCTTAGGGATAGCCTGTGTCAAGTCATTGAACTGTTTATGAGGAACATTTTCTCCACCTTCTGAAAGAGGAAATTATTGGTTAGGAAAGTTTGGAATTTAACATTGGCTTCGTTTTTTTTTTTTTTTTTTTTTTTTTTTTTTTTATCAGAGAGAGAATTTAGCAAATGATTGGGTTTTTAAAGTTTTCAAAGCCAAACCAAACCAAACAAACAAATAAACAAAACTGTAATGCTACACTGAATTTTCCTTGGGTTTTGCCAGGCACTCATAAAATTCCTCCTGCTGGACTCAAATATATATATACATCTGTATACATTTTCTCTCTAATCTCCTTACTTTTATCAATTCAGCACCATTCTAACTGTGACATTGCTTCTATTTCAGAACTACATATTTCCACATATACAAATATCTTTTCTTTGAACAATGATTTAAACTGAGTGGTTCATTTCCTTAATTTCATTTAGACCACACATTACTTTATAGATATATGGATATTATGGATATATTCACTGGATTTCATTCTGATTATTTATTCCCTTGTGGTTTTGAAATCTTTGTTGTTGACATGATTGTTGAAATATGGAAGATATGGGTTCACATCCTGTCATAGACACTTTCTATTGGAATGTTTGACTAGTCACCCAAACTCTCAGAGCCCAATTACTTCCTCATCTTTAAAATGAGTAGGCAGGGAACTGAATGGATTCTAAACTCCCTTACATCTCTCAATCTATGATCCTTTGAACAGAATCTTGTTAGAAGTTTTATCTGTTCACTTTTTTCTCTTCATTTTCCTTGTTCTTTGTTACATGTGACATAATATGAAATAATAAGAAATGTATAAAACTCTTAACACAGTGCCTGGCACATAACAAGCACTATAAATGTTGCCTATATATTTTTATTATTACGTATATTATTCTTGTATCTCCTAGTATAACACAGAAGCCTCCAACATCGACTTCTTAATCAGGTCTTCACTTCCCTCCCTCCCTCCCTCCTTTCCTTTTTCTTTCTTTCTTTCTTTCTTTCTTTCTTTCTTTCTTTCTTTCTTTCTTTCTTTCTTTCTTTCTTCTTTCTTTCTTTCTTTCTTTCTTTCTTTCTTTCTTTCTTTCTTTCTTTCTTTCTTTCTTTCTCTCTCTTTCTTTCTCTCTCTTTCTTTCTTCTTTCTTTCTTTCTTTCTTTCTTTCTTTCTCTTTCTTTCTTTCTCTCTCTTTCTTCTTTCTTTCTTTCTTTCTTTCTTTCTTTCTTTCTTTCTTTCTTTCTTTCTTTCTTTCTTCTTTCTTTCTTTCTTTCTTTCTTTCTTTCTTTCTTTCTTTCTTTCTTTCTTTCTTTCTTTCTTTCTTTCTTTCTTTCTTTCTTTCTTTCTTTCTTTCTTCTTCTCTCTCTCTCTCTCTCTCTCTCTCTCTCCTCCCTCCCCCTCCCCTCCCTCCCTCCCTCCCTCCCTCCCTCCCTCTCCTCCCTCCCTTCCTTCCTTCCTTCCTTCCTTCCTTCCTTCCTTCCTTCCTTCCTTCCTTCCTTCCTTCCTTCCTTCTTCCTTCCTTCCTTTTGTTCTCTCTCTCTCTGTGTGTGCATATATATATAATTATGGATAGATATTCCAAGATCTTTACCTTTAAGAGATAATTGTGTTAAATAGAGCTAAGTACAAAAGTAAAACAAAATAAATCCTACAAATTTATCCAATATTATAAGAAGTTATTATTATCTATATCAGTTTGGTTATAAGTTGCTTCCACTTGAGGAATTTTCTCTACTAAAGTAGACTGGTGCCACCTCTCTTTAACTTTCAATGTTAGAGTTACCTAGAATACTGAAAGATTAAGCTATTTTCTCAATATGTCTCAGTGTTGGAACTTGAACTAGAGACCATGTCTCTATCCACTAAAGCAAGTGATTCTCATAATATTATGAAATGATCATTTTAGTATTTTCAAATATATTTCAAGAAGAAATAGCAACAGTCCTGAAATGGATGCAGAAAACATATCTTTCTATAATTGATAATCCAGGTAAATTTCTGTAGACCTAAAATTCATTATGTTATAACCCATTTACTAGCCTCATGCTCAGATAAACACTTAACATCTTTCAATCTTAGTAGGAACATCCCAAATTTTCTATCTTCTTATATAACCCTTAGAAACTCAGAGCGATATCTATGTCATCATGAGTCATTGGAATGTTTAATGGAAGTTTGAGATAAATATCTTAATAATAACAATACCTAAAATTTGCAAGTAAATTTTCATGACTATTTTTTTCTGTTTATTCTTACATTTTCTCTTTTATTCTCAAATCTGGGAGTAATTATTATGTCCATTTATATAGATGTGGAAATTGCGCGCAGATGAAGATTTAAGTTTGGTGTCCCTCTTATAGTAGGTATTTCATAAATTCTTTCTTCCTAATTGGTTATGTGAATGTGGGTAAATTTTCTAACTTCTCTTTGTTTTAGTTTCTTTATCCATGAAATAGACATAAATTTCATTGCACTATCCATTTCATAGACTTGTTGCAGGAAAAGTTGTTTGTAAAATTTAAGCTAAAATATAAATGTGAACTATTTGTGTGATCCTTAAAATAGTCAAGCAATTTTCCCAAAGAGAAGAATAGATTAAACATTTCTCTTGAGCTGTCTTATGGTAACCAAGAAAGTTCTAACTGAATAACTGCTTGAGGAGGCATGGCAATGGATCAACAAGCTTGTGTTATGAGGAATGTAAGCTGTTGTTAAGCCCCCCTGAATAGAAATAAAGACTTTGCTGCAGTTTTTTGTTACATGATTAGTAATTTTATTTTTATAACTTTGTTCTGTCAGGAATCAGCAAGTACATATTAGGAAGCATCATAACAAATTACATCATCTATGAAATGATTTTTGAAGCACATTTTTAGTCATGATTGCAGGAAAAAGAGAACAAAATAATGTCTTGAAAAATGTGCTTCTCCATGATAATGTACTTAATCTCTACTATGTTTTTGGAAAATGTTCACAATTCTGATTCACTACTTAAAAGCTCACCTGCTGCCAATGCTCTGATGAGTTTAAATAAAGGAAAAATACTGACTAAGAAATCTTTTGTGTGTGTTTATAAGAAGCTCTGTCTTTATTTCTTTATGCAGCACTGACTACTTCCATTTTCAGAAGACTACCATAGTATTTGAAGTCACTTAAGGATAATAGAGCCTATGTCATCTAAATCTTTATCTCAAGTAGTGCTAAGAAAACTCTTGGACAATAAAGCCATTTATTACTTGGATAAATTCTCTAGTTATAAGCTTTTCTTGATAAACCAGTAGAAAATGGTCAAACAAGAGTATACAATTCTAAGTCTCCTTTTACTTAAGGTTAGCACTCCCCAAAGGCTTTATTAAACATAAGTTTATGGGCTTAAAATGCCTTCAGATGCTTTATGCCTTTCATCTTAGTAACCCTCCTGATGTTATTCACATATATCTCTTGTTTCTTTAGAGAAATTGATTATACATACAGAATATTAAAAGGAATATCCCAGAGCCAAAAAATATAATAAAATCATTGTATGCTTTAAGGATTAAGATAAGAAAAGTTAATAATTGGCCACTTAATTATAAGAAAGCTATATCAGTGGATAGCTACCACAATTTTTGCCAAGTAAAAGGGAAATATTTATTTAGTGCATTTTAAAGAACTCTGAACTTGGAGTCTCAAGATCCAAATGTGAATCCTGACTGGTTTTTTGGAGTCTGTTTGACCTTATGGAAATCATTATCTCTATGCACTTCAGTTTCCTTACCTGTAAAATGGTGGAGTTGGTTTACCTGATCTCTGAAGGCACTTATTGCTGTCATTGATCTAGAGAGATGAAATGAAATGTACTATATAATTTCCCTTAAGCACATACACATGTCTTATCATTTGAGGTTAATTTATTTCAGTAATAAAATAAAGAGAGCATCCTTAAATTACCTAATAATTTTTGACCTAGATAGAAAATGTGGGTGTAGAACCTAGAAAAACTATAAAGTATTTATAAGAGAGATTAGATCTGAATAGCTTAGAATCTAATTCTTATGATAATATGACTTTGTATTTTAGCTGTGTCTTTCACTCAAGGATTCCTGTATCTTTTTTTTTTTTAAACAAATTTTGACTTAGTTATCTTCACAATAGCCTATAACATTTGGCAAGTTGAAAGTAATACAATTGACATTTTACAGATGAAAAATTATTTCTTTAGGTATAGATGACTTTCTTCACTTACAAGTGGTTGGTCTCCTTGAAAACTGGCCTGAATTTAATCTTCAGTGACATCTGATGCTTTCAACAATTTTAGAGAAAATTGGTTCTTAAATAAAGCTGTAAGAGTTACAACATTACATGCACTACGGTATTCAATTTTCTGTGACTCTTCAATAGCATATAGAGGCAAAATACTTTCAGTGTGCATATAAAAGGAATATGTCAGTGTCATGAAGACACCTGCTAGGTATAGCAGGGGAGAGACCTGCATATTCATGAATCACCATGAAACTCAACATAAATTGACTTGATGCCTCTTTAAGATAATTGGATCTGTCCATATTTTGGATTGTGGGCATATAACATGCATTGTGAATATAGATCAAGCATACATTAAAAGTCACTAGACCAGAGAGACAACTTTGTTTTATGGCAGTATATCATCTCCAGAGTCTTCCTGCCTACCTCATCATCACCACTGATGAGGTGTTCTGTAACACGGTCCAATTTCAGACTCATCTTTATCCCCTTCTCCTCCTCCACTCCACTCAATATGCTTGCAGTGTTCAGTTTTAAACTTCTACATATGAAGTATATTTATGACTTTTCTTATCCAGTTTTAATACAAAATATTTAGACCCCCTCCTAATGCCAAGAAGTACACTTTTCTATAATTTTCTGGGTTCTTTTTAAAATATTCTTTCACTTCTGTGAAAGAGAATATAGGCTCCTTGAGGGCATGGGCTTTCAATAGTTTTCTTTTTATTCTCAGGAATTATCACAGTAAGCAATGATAAGAGAATTCGGTTTATAGACAATGGACCTGGAAGTGGAAACCAGCTCTGTACCTGATCTCTTTTGTGTCCTGCTTCATTTTTTTATTTTTTTTGACTCAGCTTCCACATCTGTAAAATAAATCTGCAATTCTTTATCTGTAATGGTACAAACCAGATAGCAATTTATAAATGATTATAGAATTGACTAAAAATGAGTCCTTTTTTCCAGTTCTAATGTCACTTTCCATTACATTGTGTAGGTCAGTAGGCAGTTTAAACAATTGGTAATAAAGTGTCATATAGAATTATGAAATCTTGAATTATTTTTTGCCTATATTTTATGAATTTATGTTTTCATGCTTACAAAATAGTTACTAGGATGAGCTGTTCAAGAAAAAATAATTTAGGTAAGAAGGATTTAAAAATTAAATTATGTAAGAATGACATCTGAATCTAAATATTATATTTTCTTATAAAACAAAAAAATTTAATTCAAACATTTCAGGAATAATATTTGCTGAACTAAATTGGAATGAGTAGTTGTTTTTAGGCTAGAAGGCTTCAATTGTCTTAAATTTTTGAAGAGCAAACTAGTTAAAGAATAACTAAAAAATTGATTTTGTATTCTTTTATGACACTAGGAAAATTGTTTCTCTAGATATGAAATGAAATGAAAAATAAAACAAAAATAACCTCAGACACAAAGATACATAAACCAAGTTATTATTCCACTTATTATGTGTTCTTTCTTAACTGCTAAACATTGATCAATAGAACATACACTGAGTTGTTTTTTTTTTTCCAATACAGATGGCAAATTTACATTACCCATATAAACTCACTCATGTCAATTATGACATAAATAATAAAATAAAAATCAGAGTTTTAAAAATAGCTAGATAGAAGCCACATAATCTCAGAATTAAGATGTTTAAGAAAGCCCATAGTTAAGCATGTGCCCACTTCTATAATATCCATAATAAAAAGTTGTTACTTCTTCACTGGAATATCTCCAAGTGAACTAGAATACACTGGCCTCTAAGATAGGACATTTCATTTTTGTATAGTTCCAATTGTTTGAATATATGTTTGTATTGATCCTAAACCTACATCTTCCAGTCTGTGCTAATTTCTTTTCCATTTGAGATACCTACAAGAAGTATATTTGAAGAATATTACTTTCCCCCTTAATCTTTTATTTTTCACTTTCTCAACCATTTCCTGAACTTCTTCTTGGCTTTCCAAATTGTATGCCTTTACTCACACTACTTTCTGTAATATTTTCTAACTCTAACCCACACTTAAAACTGTTGAAAACCTATACAACTTTGGATAAATAGGCGATAGTTTATTAAGGGTTTACTATTGCTAGACATTGCCTGTAAAAAGTTTATATTCTAACGGAATAAGGCACAATATAAAACTGAACTGAAAAATATAAGGAAGGGGGAGACCAGGTAGTGGTCCTGAGTGTCAAGAGCTGAGTTGGGTTAGCAGTGAGCATCCCTATTGTGGACACTTTCTTAAATGGAGGTTCTGACAAGAACTCATCAATTTGAGGCAGTGACCAAAGGGCTGGAGGCATCTCCAGTATTTAAAAACTACTAAAGTACAGATAGAAAAATATTTGTAGAATCAAGGATTGAGGCAGTTTAGAAAGTTCAATGCAAATGTCACTTTATAAACTCCATTTGTCCCATTTAGAGATGAAAATCTTTTCCTCAGAAATAATAATTTTTGAACTTCTTCTGTAGAGTCATCTGAATCTAATGTATAACACAGCAGTTTTTCTATATTTTATCTTTCCTAATAGATGAAAAGTTAAGGAGCTGGAGGCACTAGAGTTTATATATTTTACTTATCTGTGTATCTGGTCACTCAGTAGGGTTATCATAAAGAGAATCCATAATTTGGTAGGGATTAAATGAGATGATCTTCCAGTTCTCAGATTTCACAAGCCTAATTCTCTGCAATAGTTAAACCATAATTAATACTTTATTGCCACACCAAAAACCTAACTAGAAACTGGAGCAAGAGCTATTTTCTTTTATTTTTTACCAGAATAAAATGAATTAAATGCTGAAATTTATAGCTACCCTAGGAAATAAAATCAGGCTTGCTTATAAGGCCACTTTGGGAACCTGAAAACAATACATGGTAAACTTTATGTGACTTGAACTTAATGCCATCAATATCAAATATATTTATTGTAGATTAAAGTACCATTTCTTGTTCCATTTTCTCAGAGCTACATGTTTTTTTTTCATTTATTTCATATAGCTCCTGGAGGTCATTTTGGACATTATTGTGAGCCACATTAAAGGACTTATCTTGTGGTTTGAAATAGGAATTGCTAAAGGACACCCATGATAATAAATTTTAGATGGCCCATCAGTAACATAACTGTTGTGCTAGACCAATTCTCAGATTCCAAAAACTAGAGTTCAACAAAGACATTAACACTGTCTTGGAATTTCTTTACTTAGGGAATTCAGAGACAGCCAAGTGGTATATTTTGTCTGCTACTACAATATTATTGGAAGGGAGGATAAAACAAAATCAAATGCTTTGGAGCCTAAGTGATATCCTGGAAAATGTAAATTGACCAGATAGATTCTAAGAAACATCACTAATTCAAGAAGGTCTTTGAAAGGATGAAGTAAAAACATCCCATTTCATAATTTTTTTGAATTATGAAAATTCATAATGAATCAATCTTTGTATTATTTAGGAAGTATTCATAACATTCCTGTTAACAATTGCCATACTTGGCTCCTAGGGTAATGTCAAGGGAGAGAATGGTTTTCTTTTTGGAATTTCCTCCATTTTATGATCTAACTATATTTAACCTACAAACTGTGTTTCATAAAGGCACTATGTTAATAACCAGAAGTTTGCTAGAGGGTGTCAGGCTAGCTAATCCTCCCTTTGGATCTTTGAAAAAATGTTGTTTAATTATGCATTCATGCCTAAAGGCTTCTGATTTGGGCACATTTTATCCAACAATAAATTGTACTAAATAGAAAGGAAACCCATTTAGAATTTAAGAAGCATAGAAATGAATTATGAAGCTAGTTAAATATTGTATTGTAGGAAGCTCTATTTAACTCTGACAGATTTTTTTTTAAAGGTAATTGTAGTCTGACCCTTAAATGCTTTATTTTTTTCCTTAGCTTCACTAATGTCATTTTTGTAATGAATTATTATGAAATTAATAATTATTAAATAACTTTTGCTTTGATTGGCAAGAAATATAAGAAACCATTAAGATATAATCAAATTTAACAGACAACACATAGAAATAAGATCAAATTAGTTTAGAGTACATTTCCTTTGCACTTGTTATTCATCTTGGAAAGTTTTTTTTTTTCTTTCCATCAGACAAATTATTTTTCATGATAAACATAAACAGAAAAATATGTTACCTAATTATTTTTAGTGAGTCAGTTTTGTCTTTTCACTAAAAAAAAATCTTCTAAGACAAGGATTGTGGTAAATTGGTAAATATTATGTGGCAGAAAAGTGTTGAATGGCAAGTCAGAAATTATGAGACTTTGGCCATGCAGTCTTACTATTCTGGACTTCAGTCTCCTTACTTATAAAGTGAGAACCTCAGATTAGACATTACCTGATGTTTTTCCAGATAATATTTATAAAGATAACAGTGCCTATATATAGTGCTGGCCATTGTTGTTATTATTCATCTTTTACAGAATGAAGTGTTTTAAAGCCGTGCCACAACACCAGAATCATCATAGTATTAAAAGAAATCGGGGATGATGGCAGAGGAGGTTGGCAAATTTCAATCTCTCCTGATTCACCCAACAAATAGAACAAATTTGGACTTCAGAGGGAACATAGACTGGTGAATAACCAGAACAGAGGTCCTCCTGACACATCCCTAGAAGATCTGAAGAAACACTGGGGCCTAGGATTAATCAAGTGCAAACACTTTCTAGTTAGCTCCTTAGAAACAAGTAGGGAACAAAGGTCTCATTTCCAAAATATATAGAGAACTGACCCTGATTTATAGGAAACCAAACCATTCTCCAATTGATAAATGGTCAAGGGATATGAACAGACAATTCTCAGATGATGAAATTGAAACTATTTTCACTCATATGAAAGAGTGTTCCCAATCACTACTGATCAGAGAAATGCAAATTAAGACAACTCTGAGATACCACTACACACCTGTCAGATTGGCTAAGATGACAGGAACAAATAATGATGAATGTTGGAGGGAATGTGGGAAAACTGGGACACTGATGCATTGTTGGTGGAGTTGTGAAAGAATCCAGCCATTCTGAAGAGCAATTTGGAACTATGCCCAAAAAGTTGTCAAACTGTGCATACCCTTTGACCCAGCAGTACTACTACTGGGCTTATATCCCAAAGAAATACTAAAGAGTGGAAAGGGACCTGTATGTGCCAAAATGTTTGTGGCAGCCCTTTTTGTTGTAGCTAGAAACTGGAAGTCGAATGGATGTCCATCAATTGGAGAATGGTTGGGTAAATTGTGGTATATGAAGGTTATGGAATATTATTGCTCTGTAAGAAATGACCAGCAGGAGGAATACAGAGAGGCTTGGAGAGACTTACATCAACTGATGCTGAGAGAAATGAGCAGAACCAGAAGATCACTGTACACTTCAACAACAATTCTGTATGAGGATGTATTCTGATGGAAGTGGATATCTTCAAAATAAAGAAGATCCAACTCACTTCCAGTTGATCAATGATGGACAGCAACAACTACACCCAGAGAAGGAACACTGGGAAGTGAATGTAAATTGTTGGCACTACTGTCTATCTACCCAGGTTACTTACACCTTCAGAATCCAATACTTAACATGCAACAAGAAAATGGTATTTACACACATATATTGTATCTAGGTTATATTGTAACACATGTAAAATGTATGGGATTACCTGCCATCGGGGGGAGGGAGTGGAGGGAGGGAGGGGATAATTTGGAAAAATGAAAAAAAAAAAAAAAAAAAGAAACAAGTAGGGATCCCTCAGGCTAGCTGGGTTTGGCTGTAGCCTTAGCAGGAACCCCAGAAATTTTCACCTCCTGGACTGTTTGTGGAATTGAGTTTGAGTCTGGGAAGACTGAGGGAACCTCAACTGATTAGATACGCCCAGGCCCAGCTGAGCTACTGAGTGAAAGGGATAATGTAAAAAAAAGTTACCCATGTATATGTACTGTCCAAAAAATATAATTATAAAATAAAAATATTAAAAAACTAATAATGTTGGTTTTAGCAATAAGAAAAGAAATAGCAATTAAAGGAAATAGATAAACCTATCACTCTTTGCAGATGACATGATCATATATTTAGGAAATCCTCGAAAATAGTCCAAAAACCTACTGGAAACAATTAACAGCATTAGCAGAGTTGCAGGATATAAAATAATCCCACACAAATCATCAACATTTGTTTATTAATGCAAAGCCCGACATCAAGTGTTAGAGAAATTCTATTTAAAATAATTGTTTGCAAAATAAAATATTTGTGTGTGTACCTGCCAAGAGAAACCTAGAAACCACATGAATACAATTACAAAATACTTCTCACATAAATAAAGTAAAATCTAAATAATTGGAAAGATATCATTTGCTCATTGGATGGCTGAGCTAATATAAGAAAAATTACAACTCTACCTAAACTGATGTACTTGTTCAATGCCATACCAATCAAATTGATAAAAAACAACATTTTATATAGCTAGAAATGTAATAACAGAATTCATCTAGAAAATTAATGGAAAAAATACAAAGGATGGTGGTCTAATAGTATCAGTCCTAAAACTAAAAAGCAGCAGACATCAAAAGCACTTAATACTGACTAAGAAATAAAATGGTAGATCAGTAAAATAGGTTAGACATACATGACACAATAATCAATGACTAAAATAATCTAGTATTTGATAAGCCCCTGAACTCCAACTTCTGGGATAAGAAGTAACTATTTCAAAAAAATATTGCTGGGAAGACTGGAAAATAGTTATGTCAGAAATTGGCATGGACTTACATTTCACACTCCATATGAAAATAATGTCAAAATGGGTACATGCTTTGGGCATAATAGGTAATGCCATAAGCAAATTAGAAGAGCAAGGAAAAAGTTATCTTTTTTTTAAAGCATGATTATACATATTTAACACATATCAGATTACTTTCTTTCTTCAGGAGAAGTGAGGAAAAGGAAAAAGAAAGAAAAATATAGAACTCAAAATCTAACAGAAATAAATATTGAAAACCATATTTACAAGTAATTGGAAAAAAAAATACTACCAAGAAAATAAAAAGGAGGACATAATCAGTATTACATTCTCCACTTCTCATTAGAATAAGTCTCCTTCTTATTATAATATTCTCTAGTTAATTTTAATCAGAGTTGATTTCTATCTATGTGGAAAAAAAGTATCCAGTGTCTCCAAGGTTTTCCTGACTGCCCAGGGAAATTCACTTTTGTTCATCTTCATAGCATGAATAGAAATTTATTTTGTATTCCACTTTATGGTTAGAAAGATCTCCCCATGCTTCTTTACTTAGTTCTTATAAAAACCTTTTGAAGAAAGTAACAAAAGCCTGCTTTCAGAGAAGGAAACTGAGGCTGAGAGGAATGAAATTATTTGCCCTACATCATACTAGTATAGGAATAACTGGAATTTAGATTCAGGACCAGGTTTTTCTGTCACCTCCAATGCTCTTTACATTACAGGCTAAATCGAAACATAAATACATACATATACAGAATTTGAAGAGCACTGAATGTTCACAGCTGGAAAGGAGCCATTGAAATCATTATAGTTGTGCTTCCTGCTTCTAGGAGAAATGAATTGTATTTTACTACCTACATTTGGAGGTAAGCATATTGAATTTAAAATCACTGTATTTTAATTCCCACCATACCACTCTTTTCCTTCCTGTAGTCCTCCCCAAAAATTTTTGATAAAATGGAATTATGAAGTCATTAATAATATGATTAAACATTTACTAATATTTTAGTCTAATTTTATTATTTTTTCCATAGATTCTCATTGCCTTCATTTGAAAAAAAAATTTTTGTGGTAAAGGATACCTGCTAGCTCTATTAAATGTAGTTTCAGTAGTGGTGAAGAGCTACATATGCCATATTGAAAACAAATCATTACTTTACTATATGTGGTCTCATGTTTTCTTTCTCCTTTCTGGAAACCTGATGATTTGAAAATAATCATTCTATTTTTCAAATATTAGTAAGATTATTATTTGTAATTTGTCACTTTTTCCTATTATTTGTGTATATATATACTTGTAAGAAAATAATTTATCAGAATGTGAGAAATACATTGTAGTGTCCTCTATATTTCTCATTATTTATATTTTATTTTACTTCTTATATATAATGTATATGATAATATTTTCAGTATTATAAACATGGTAGAAAAATTACTGAATTTATTATTGGAAAACATGGAATTGGTTTCCTATTATAATGTTTTCTAATAATGTGACACTGTCAAAGTTATTTAATTTTTCTGACTCTCAATTTCCTTATCTGTAAAATGAGCATGGAAATATTTACACTACCTAACTTACAGGCTTATTGGGAATCCTGAACTAGATACTACTGGAAAGGAGTTTTCTAGTTATATAGTTTTATGTGTGAGTACTTATGCTATATAGAGTGCTAAAATTTATGTAATTTATTTTTGGTTTAAAATTATTTCATTCTATATCAAATATTTCTCACAATAGCAAGACATGGACTTTTTAATCTAAAAAAAAGTGTTTTGTTTTTAATATAAATCTTCAGTTGCCATGAATTTGGATTTATACAAAAAAAGTGTAATTCCTTAGAAATATGTTAGTCAAGCATGGAGGTAGTCTCAGTATCAGATGGGTCTAGATGTAAGTCTTGCATCTGCCCAAGTGATGTAGAACATGGTGGCTACCTTAGGATTATAAATTGAACAGATGATGATCTGCCTTCTAACAAGAATTGTGTAAGTTACCCATGCCAATGGATATCACAAATTCTAATGATCCCAAACCCAAACAAAATAAGGATATTTCAGACGAGTTTTTCTTTTAAATTAAATGCTTAATATTGACTTTTTTTTTTATTTTGAAAGACAATTCTGTCCCATGGAAGGATATGAATTCTGAGGACAAGCTTTCAAAAGACTAATAAAGCTAGAAGGCTTTCTTATACTACTACTTCTTTTTTTTTTTTTTTTT
This sequence comes from Sminthopsis crassicaudata, assembly GCF_048593235.1. Classification (NCBI taxonomy): domain Eukaryota; kingdom Metazoa; phylum Chordata; class Mammalia; order Dasyuromorphia; family Dasyuridae; genus Sminthopsis; species Sminthopsis crassicaudata. The sequence goes on from NC_133620.1 coordinate 82,595,130, forward strand.
TTTTCCCCTTCAGGCAGTTGGTGTTAAGTGACTTGCCCGGAGTTATACAGCTAGGAAGTGTTAAGTGTCTGAAACTAGATTTGAACTCAGGGCCTCCTGACTTCAAGGCTGGTATTCTATCCACTGAACCACCTAGCTGCCCTGGTTTGTAGTACTTCTAAATAGATAAGAAATGTACTTTCCAAGGAATCATTAGAAGGGCATCAGGGATAGTTCTTTTTTTTTTATTTTATTTTCAGAACATTATAACAATATTCAACTGAGATAATAGAGAATTGCTTTGTAACGGAAGAGAGAAGAAATCCATAACAATTAAATCACAAACCCTTAAAAAAACTTAAGTAATTATGATAGGGGGACAGACACGTGGTACAGTGGATAGACTGTCAGACTTGGGATCAGGAAGACTAATTTTCATGATTTCAAATGCAATATCAGACACTTGCTAGCTTTGTGATTCTAGGCAGGTCACTTAACCCTCTTTACCTTAGGGTTTTGTATATAAAATGAACAAGAGAAGGAAATATAAACCACTCCAATATCTCTGCCAAGTTTTGCTTTATGAATTTTACTGCTTATTAAAAGCTAAATAAATGGCCTTTTGGGTGGAAAGGAGTTGCTTTTTTAATGATTAATAAAAGAGTATATAATTCCACATACAAAAAAATCAAAGCCTTCTCTTTCAACAAACTGCATATGAATTAACTACATATGTACTATTAAATGGCACCGTAAAAATTTATTGTTGACAAGCTCTTTTTCATATCACTATAACACTAAAAATAAATGGCTATACCTTGAAATGTATGGTCCACTGATGAAGTTGAAAAATAAAGCATTTCCCCACATAGTGGAAACCATCTATAGCATTTCTATTCTATGAAAACCAAGAAGCTTGAATGTCTTTGCTATTATTTGCACCATGCACATTTCTTTCATTTTCTCAAAGAGAAATATGGTTATAATATTAATTCATTTTTCATCTGTCACATAAAAAATGTATATTTTCTGTTCTGATGTTTCTTTTTTTACATTGATCTTTTTTAAATTCACATTTTTTTTGATAAATCATGTTGAAAGAGAAAAAAAAAACAGAAGAAAAAACATGAGAGAAAAAAAAAAAGTTAACATGGCATATATGGCTTTATGTTCTCTTTCTGGATGCAGATGGTATTTTCTGTCCAAAGTCTATTGGGATTGCTTTGGATCACTGAACCACTGAGAAGAACCACACCTTTTGTAGTTGGTCATGGTACATACTTGTTCTTATTTTGTACGATGCATGTATTCCTGGTTCTGCTTGTTTAGCTCAGTTTCAGTTCATATAGATTTTCCCAGGATTTTCTTTTTTTTTGTGGATATAAATTGACTTTAATGTGATGATATTATTTTTTTCATTTTTATTTTATTTTATAATTATAACATTTTTGACAGTACATATGCATGGGTAATTTTTTACAACATTATCCCTTGCACTTACTTCTATTCAGATTTTTTCCCTTCCTCCCCCAACCCCCTCCCCAGATGGCAGGCAGTCTTATATATGTTAATATATTACAGTATATTCTAGATACAATATATGTGTGTAGAACCGAATTTTTTGTTGCACAGGAAGAATTGCATTCAGAAGGTAAAAATAACAGTTTACATTCATTTCCCAGTGTTCCTTTTCTGGATGTAGCTGGTTCTGTCCATCATTAATCAATTTGAATTGGATTAGCTCTTCTCTATGTTGAAGAAATCCACTTCCATCAGCATACATCCTCGTACAGTATCATTGTTGAAGTGTATAATGATCTTCTGGTTCTGCTCGTTTCACTCAGCATCAGTTGATGTAAGTCTCTCCAAGCCTCTCTGTATTTCTCCTGTTGGTCATTTCTTATAGAACAATAATATTCCATAACATTCATATACCATAGTTTACCCAACCATTCTCCAATTGATGGACATCCATTCATCTTCCAGCTTCTAGCCACTATGAAAAGGGCTGCCACAAACATTTTGGCCCATACAGGTCCCTTTCCCTTCTTTAGTAGTTCCTTGGGATATAAGCCCAGTAGTAGTATGGCTGGGTCAAAGGGTATGCACATTTTGATAACTTTTTGGGCATAATTCCAGATTGCTCTCCAGAATGGTTGGATTCTTTCACAACTCGACCAACAATGTATTAGTGTCCCAGTTTTCCCACAGCCCCTCCAACATTCATCGTTATCTGTTCCTGTCATCTTAGCCAATCTGACAGGTGTGTAATGATACCTCAGAGTTGTCTTAATTTTCATTTCTCTGATCAATAGTGATTTGGAACCCAGGATTTTCTGCAATCAACTTGTTCATCATTTTTATAGAATAGTAATAATATTCCATTACTTTCATATACTAGAATTTATTTAGATAGACCCCAGTTGTTGGACATCTACACATTTTCCAATCTTATCTCAATCTAGGTATAGGATGTTAGGTGTTTGTCAATGCTTAGTTTCTGCCATTTGTATTCCCTTTTAATTTTCTTAAAATTGGTTTTGTTTGTGGAATTTTTAAAAAAATGTAATATAATCAAAGTTATCCATTTTGTATTTCTCTAATGATCTTTAAAAAAATTACTCATTCTATTTAACCAAACTGCTGTTATTGACAATGACAATCACCCTATTCTTCTGGACACTTTAAATCTGTGATTGTACTTCTTTTTTCTAATCTCTTTATAACATTGTCTTTGGTCTCCTTCCCTGTGTTCCTGCTTACTAATTGTGGATATTACAGAAGGCTCTTTAGTAATTCCCAAATTATTTTCTTTCAATATGTTCTCCTTTGAAGATTCCATTAATAATCTTGGGTTCAGAAGATTTCATAATCCATAATTTCAGGTGTAATATCATTTCTGAACTACAATCCAACATTACCATGTAAATGATGAATGTCTTGATCTGGATGTACCACAGGAATAATGTTAGAATCAGCATGTCCAGAACTGAATTTCTATAAATCACTCCCTCATATAAATACTTTATCTCTTAAAAATACTGTCTTCCTTTCAGGCTTCCATTTCTGCAAATTTGGATTCATCCAGCCTTTCCTCTTTCTGTTGCCCCTCTATATCCAATCAATTGCCAAACCTTGCCCATTTTATCTCCCAAGCATTTTTCTCAACTAACAAACATTTGATTGCAGGTACATAAATACATATCCTATGACAAGCACTATATTGTGTTAGTGATAATAAAAGAGGGAAAAGACAGATCCTGCCATTAAACATCTTACATTCATTACACATACACACTCATGTTTATATGTATTCAGGAATATATGTATATAAATATGTATATGCATTTATATATATATATATATACAATATAAATGAAAAGTTATTAATATAGGGAAGATATTGGAGTTGAGAGGCAGGTAAAGGCTTCCTGTTAAAAAAAAATGGTATTTTAGTTGGGACTTAAAAGAAGTCTGGGAAGTTAATAGACAGAATCCATTCATACCTTTCTACTTTAGTTAAGACTCTTCTTTTCATCATCTCTCATCTGGACTATTTCAATAGATTGCTAATTGGCCTCCTTACTTCAAGTCTGGCCCTTCTCCAATTAATTCCCCATTCAACGACCAAATTGCTATTTTTAAAATATTTTAAAATAAGTCATCCCCTTAATTAAAAAAAAATGAGTGGTTTGCTATTATCGCTCGGATAAAATTCAACCTTTTAAACCTAAAATTTAAAGTCCTCCAAAGTCTCCTACTTACTGTCTAGTCTCTTTCCTTCCCACAGTCTCTGTTTCAAAGAAATTTCTTTCCTGACTTCCTGTTCCTTTTAAAAACAAAGTCATCTTGTGTGTATGTGTTTGTTCACTAGCATAATAGATAGATGCTAAGTTCAAATCTGGCTTCAGACAGTTAGAAGCTATAGTTTCCTTAAATGAAAAAGAAAAGGGCAAAACACCAAGAAAACCTCTAATAGGTCCCAAAGAGCACGTTGCCATTGAAACAATTGAACAGCAAAAGGAAGGCAAGAATCCTTTCTCATCTTAGTGGATGTTACAGAACTTCTCTGTCTTAGTAGTCCAGCTCAGGTGCCTCCACCTACTCACAAGACCTTTATAAATTAAGTCAGGGTGTTTAGTACTCTCTGCAACTGAAACTACCTTTCATACCTTTGTCTAGGAGTAATTAGATGGTGCAATGGATAGAGCACCAAATTTGGAGTCAAATCTGGCCTCAGACACTTATTAGCAGCAAGTCACTTAACTTTGTTTGCCTCAGTTTCCATATCTGTCAAATGAGCTGGAGAAGGAAATGGCAAGCAACTCCACTTAGTAAAGAAAACATAAATGGGATCATAATTAGACACGACTGAAAAAGAACTAAAGAACAATCTTTGTGTGCTTCCTTCTCTATTTATATATTATATTATCCCAGCAAAATGTAAGCTTCTTCAGGGAAGAAATTTTATTTTTGCATTTATAAATCCTGTGGACATATTCATTGCTTTAAATATTGTTAGTGAATTAATTTTAGTGTAAAAGCCCAATAGTTCTTAGGTTTCAGCTATTACAGCTGAAAAAGGTAGAAAAGGGATAATATACTTCATAGAACTCATGTTTCTGTCTTTCCTACCAGATTTTCCCAGTTCCAATTCTCTCCCAGTCCTTGATTTTCAATTCTTCTCTAACTCTACACAGATTCCTAGACTGTGTCCTCAGGAAATTCTAATTTTGCCGTTATTGATGTTTATTATTATCTTCACCATTTCTATTGCCTATTGCTATATTTTAGCATGACCATAAAAACAAAAATCTACCCAAATGCAAAAATCTACCCAAGTTAATTTTGATTGTTGTCTACCTAACATGTTAAAATTTCTCAGGATTTTGTTTTATTTGTTTATTTGCTTGAGTACTGCTTGCATATAAAAGAAAATAATTCTTAATCTGGTACCTAATAAGCATTCCTTGACTTTTTTTTTTAATAAAACCTGTAGTTCAACTCAATTTAATTCAAAATTTACTAAGTATTGAATATATACAGTGCAAAGTATTGACCACAAAGAACAATGAAAATATGAATTAACTTCAACTTTCCCAAACATTGATTAGGCAGCTAAGCTGTAAAGACAATTGTGTCATATATTAGAAAATTGGAGAGAGACAAGAAAAGTGATTTCATTGTCTAGAGAGATTTTCATGAGGAAGCTACTTATACCAATACAAATTAGTACCTTCTCTGCAACTTCTCTAGAAAGTAATACCAAGTTAAAACAAGACAGATGAACATCCACATCTACAAACATATGTAGACACAGATATAGACATGTAAAATATACATGCACATATACATACATATACTTAATAGCACACAAACACATGCATATACATATTTATTCTGGTGTATTGGAGCTTACAACCAAGGAGAAGGATACAACACACACATGAATGACATAAAATTATGCATAATTGGAAAATGAAGTTAAAACTAAATGTTGAACTAACCATAACAAGTTTGGATCCTTATTGACTCAGGAAAAAAAATAACATAGAGGATTTCATGGAGAAAATTCAGTTGTTTTTAATGCACTTTTAAATTTCAAAAGGTAGAAATGAAATAAAGTCCATTATATAGAAAACAGATCAAGTAAGGTATGAGCAAACTCGTGAGATGAGAGATGAAAAATAGTTCATTTGGTTAGCACAGAGTATACATTATTAGCAAAATCCCTATCATGAACATGTAATATGTGGATACATAGAGTATTCATTCATACATATCTATTTTTAGAAATGCAAATGTATGGCGTGTATTTATACAGGGCAGACATACATACATACATGCATGCATAGTTATGCAACACACATACACATATACATACATACGTAAATGTGTATGTGTGTGTTTAAACACACCTATTTTTAGAGTCTCATGAACTCTTTTTATCTTTGGGAAAATAGAATGCCTTGGCAGATTGTACCCATTGACTTATTCTCTCTCTATAAATAAGAATCCACTGGATTTATACATGGACAATTAATATTTTAATTGATTTTATCAGCAATGTTTTAGCTTAAAGAGAAGAAAAAATAATTGATGATTGTGAAGTCATTTAACCTCCTTGGGACACGGTTTTCATATCTGTGAAATGACTGAGATAGACTGGTCTTATGTGGGTCACAAAATCAAATTCTATGTAACTCATCAAAATAAAAATTGGTTCAAATATTTTGCATTAGGAACTTAACTTCAAAAAAATTACAATTGTATCACATACATGCCACAATCAGGAAGAGAAGATTTACACATAGAATGGAAATAAGCAGGATACATATTTATGAGATGAAAAACTAAGCCATATGGGATATAATCTTGAGGAAAGTAATGGAAGCTGTAAGTAGTAGCGAAAGTATTTTCAAACAGAGAGAATGAAAAAAAAAAAATCTTACCTTCTTGAATTGATCAATCAATGAACCCACAAGTATTCATTAAGCACTTAATCTGTGTCAAGCACTGAGAATATTAAAAAAAAAAAAAGATGATTCTTGCCCTCAAGGAGTTTACATTTTCATTCAATCATTCTTGCTTAGGAATATTAATACATAGATTAGTCAGAAGAAGCAGGAATGTTTTTAGCTTCTCAACAAGAAGTAAGATATTACTTCATAAAGGAGACATTAAAGGAAACCATTAAAGAAAATGACAGGAAGTCAGCCTCATGAAGAGCTCCTGAAGATATAAAAACAAAATCAACAAAACATAGTTATAACAACAAAAGACAACAGCAAAACAAATATTTTATTCAATGTTTTGTGTATTAGTTTTTGTTTTGATTTATTTTGGTTTTTTGTTTGCTTGTTGTTGTTTTTTGGCATGATACTTAACTATTTCACTTTTTCACAATGGGCAATGAGCTATTATTTGTTCCAAAGCATCTCTGCTTCAGTCAGCCCAGCCTTGCAAGCATTTGTTACTTCTCTAAAATAAAAGTAAATTAGATCACTAAACAAAAGCTCATCACAGAGCACTCAGATGACTTTATTTTAGAAGCACATTCCCTTATCAAGAGTGGTACAAGAAAGGAGAAGCTTTATGAGCAAGAGAAATTGCATTTTGCTGAGTTAGATCTGGGACTTACAGACTGAAGCAATATAGTTTTAGTCTGTTTTTTTTCTTTTTTTCAGTACCCATTTTTTAAATGCTCTTTTAAAATTGGGCAAATTATACCTTCAGAATTGTTGATTACTGAGGCAGTTAATTGATACTGTGGATTGAATACTGCAGTCAGAAGACTTGAGTTCAAGGTTCTCCTTAGATACTTAATAGTATGTGAACTTTTTGCTTCAGTTTTTCTCTGTAAAAATAAGGATAATAAGAATATCCAGTTATTGTAAAGACCAATGAGATGATAATTATAAAGCTTGGCACATAAGGCTATATAAAAGTACCAAAAAGATTGACAATAAAGCCTATGGTCAAATAGTCTGGGATTCTATACTTTCTAAGGGAGGAAAATAATGCAGTCTTCAGCATCCTTTTAACCATCTCAATGGGGCCAGTTTTCTAGTCCTCCCCTCTGCTACTATCTATCTACCTGGAATAGAGTCATTATTTCAATATTGCTATCAGAATTACTATGTTGATTTCAGAATTCCAGACATTGTAAGATGTCTGGAATGGAAGTCATATAATAAAATGAGTGCATTTTTTAATTTTAATGCCATGCTAAAAACTTAGTTTTCAAAAGCAGTAAGAAGAGTTGTGAGTATAGTCATATAATAAGTTTGAATAAGGAAGATTAATTTCATAGCAGTGTGGAAAATTGACATGAATCAATAATAGAATTAGATAAATTGGTTAAGAGTCTTTTTGTTTGTTTGCTTGCTTTTTTGTTGTTGAGGCTGGATTTTTAATCCCATTCACTGGACATAGAGCAGTCATACATAATTCTCATTATATTGCTCTGATCTGATCCCTTTTCAAACTGCTTATCCTTCCTCAGGCACCCTCATATCACCACCTCATCCTAATGAGTCAGTCATGAGAGCTTGCCACTAAGATTTTAAAAAGTGTTTAATTTTCCCCAAGAACTGAGGATGTTCAGAAAAGAGGAATGATGGGAGTATAAAGGTAGAAGGCAGATAGCCAGATTCATCAAGTGTATCATGAGATAGGTTATGTAAGTGGGTTTTTGTCTGGATCTAGAGCCAAATCTCTATCATTCCCAGGAGAAATCAAGAAATAAGCAAGAGCTACTTCCTACCTGCTCAGGAGAGCAAATCATTAGATTTTCAATATGTCTTTTACACTTTGGATACTGGAAAAATATTACATATAAGAATTTGGGTTATTATTTCATTTATTATCTAGACTAAGATTCAGGATAGTATGAAAGTTCATAGTGATAATGCAGATTAAGGTTAAAATGCATACTTTTTCCATCATAGAGATGGTTATTTAATATTTATTAGCACAGCCCAGCTGGAAAGAAATCTTGAAAATTTTTTAAAGTGCTTGAATAAGGTATACAACTTGGAAGAAGCAATACCATATCATGGTGAGCATATTGCTTTTAGAAATAGAAAATCAGTTTAAATTTTACCTCTCTAATATATTAAGGCATGAAAATCACTTCAAATTTCTGGGCCTTATTTTCAATTTGTTAACTAAAAAGTTTAAATGAGATATAAGGTCCTATAGCTATTATACCTTGTTCACATAATTTATCATAACTTTCTAACTGGTTAACCTTATCAAAAAGGGAAATGTAGTAAATATATATTTTATAATATATTATATAAAATACAAATACATATAAAATATGTAATATTTTATAATTTATAAAGTTCTTCCTTCACAACATATTTTTGTGATAGTGATTATAAGTATAATGGCCCTAATGTTACAGATAAAGTAATAAAGTCTGAGTAAAGATATCTGGCTAGATCAGATTCATCCAAGTGCCACATCTGGAACTCACACTCAATTTTATTCTTTGCATATCTTTCCCTTATTATCTGAATTCAGGTAACCTGCATTAATATTCATAGTGGGTTTTGGGGAAACACTAAAAATAATTTATTGAGAAATCTATGGATTTGT
>NC_133620.1:82604476-82649476 GCF_048593235.1 Sminthopsis crassicaudata
GGAAAATCATTGCAAAGGTGTGCTTAGAACCTGGACAAAACTTCGTGTGGTTTTCTGAATATAGTGAGCTCTGTAGGATTCAAGCCCAACAAAATAGTCAAAGTGGAGTTAATATTTCAATAACCTGTGACCTACTAACAGGTGTAGGTTCTTATGCAGACGCTTTGGTACAGATTAATTACTCCATAACAGCATTTGAGCAAATTGCTGCTGCTGCTATCAAAGCATGGGCTTCTCTCCCCAGTAAAAACTACAAGGGCAAGACCTTCACAAAAATTGTACAGGGACCAAATGAACCATTTGCTGATTTTGTGGCATGTTACTAATCACACGGACTAATGGTGAAAATGAAATAACAGACACTTTGGTAAGGCAACTTGCTAGAGACAATGCCAATGAGGTTTGTAAAAGGATTATACTAGGACTATGTAGGGATGCTCCTTTAGAGGAGATCATAAGATGCTGTGTCACAGTGGGCACAAATACCTTTTATAGCTAGGCTATGGTACAGACTTCCCAAGATCCCAACATAGGAAGACAGGGTCCCTTTTGACAAGGGACTTCCAGAGAGACTCCTCAATGCTTTCAATGTGGTAAAGTAGGCCATCTGAAAGCTCAATGTTGGCATAGAAACAGAGTGAGAAGACAGGCTGGGAATACAAGACTCAAAACCCCATGTCCAAAATGCAACAGAGGACTCCATTGGGCATCAGAATGTAGACTGATTCAGGAAAACAGTATAAGGGGCCCAGCTCCAGGCCCCCAAGCAAAAAACACTTGGGGCATGATAGCAGCCCATCCCACACCCAGAGAGGGCCTCCAAGTCCAATACCCAGACATGACCAATCAACCAGAAAGCAATGTGATGGGACAAAGGGATTACACAGTCAGTCAGCCAGGAAGCAACATGATGGGAGAAAGGGATTACACAATCAGTCAGCCAGGAAGCAACATGATGGGAGAAAGGGACTACAATTAGGGAGGATAGAGTTGTATGCAGCTGGGACAACTGAGATACCCCCTGGAGAAGTGAAATGTATTCCTCTCCAGCCTATGGATCCCTTGCCTCCAGGGTCAGTAGGCTTGACCATTTCGCCACCTAAGAGTACTTACAGGACAGTGTTCATTCATACACTGATGTGGGAAACTGGGGTATGTGTAGATAATATCCCAGTTACCAACACAGGTAGACAATATGTGACTTATCAACCAGGAGAAGTAGTAGCATCGGGTTTATTGATACAGACCCCTAATAAGCAACCTGGTGACAATCACCCACATTCTGACTCCAAGCAGGAAAACCCAGGAATATACAGGACAGCAGCTGTGACAGCTGACCGACCTATGCTCACCATCTATATAAATGGCATAGCATTAGAAGGACTGGTGGACATAGATACAGATCACACAGTCATTGGAGGTGCCAACTGGCCCAGTCACTGGCCAAAGACTAAGGCAGACACCTACATGTCTGGCGTAGGAGGATCAATAGCAGGTGAAGTTAGTGCTACCCCTTTGAGATGGATATTTGAAGGTGAAACAGAATTTTTTACTCCTTTTATAGTTGGAAAAAATCCCCATCAATCTGTGGGGAAGAGACATTTTACAACAATTAGGGTTAAAAATGAGTACTTCAGTTTTTTTAGGCAGGGTTGCTGTTGAAGGCCTGCCAACACTTTCACCTGTTCCTATCCAATGGAAAACTGATACACCAGTGTGGATACAACAGTGGCCTATAGGTAGCAATAAAATTCAGGCCTTATTAGATATAGTACAGGAACAACTTGACCAAGAACACTTACAACCTTCTCTAAGTCCTTGGAGTTCCCCAGCATTTGTTGTAAAAAAGAAATCTGGAAAATGGAGGATGTTGACTGATTTAAGAAAGTTAAATTATCAGATGGAAACTATGGGAACTCTTCAACCTGGACTTCCATCTCCTACTCAATAACCTAGAGAATGGCCTCTGTGGGTTATAGACATTAAGGATTGTTTCTATTCTATCCCTCTAGATAAGGAGGATATGAAAAGATTTGCCTTTTCAGTGCCCAGCGTTAACTTAGCTGAGCCTTATAAAATATATGAATGGATAATTTTCCCACAGGGCCCTATTACATATCAAATGTATGTTGCGCTCTTACACCGGTAAGAAAAGCATCTCCAAAAGTAATGTTATTACATTATATGGATGATATATTGGGATGTTCACCTGAGGAACAAATGTTAGAAGCATGTCTACAAAAAAACCATAGAAACACAAAGGAATTATAAATTGCACATAGCTTCAGAAAAGATTCAAAGACATGCTCCTTTTCAATATTTAGGATATGAAATATATCCTAAGGTGCTTACAGTACAGAAACTCTAAGCTAAACACCTTAAATGACTTCCAGAAATTGATAGGAGATATCCAATGGATGCATCCCATGCTAGGCTTGACTACCTGTCAATTGCAACCTCTATATGATATTTTAAGGGGAGACAGTGCTTTAAATTCACCACACCAGCTTACAAAAGAAGCTCAAGAGGCTTTGAGAGAAGTTGAACTGGCTTTATCCAATGTGGTTGAAAGAGTCACTCAAAAACTCTTGGAAATATCAGTTTTTGCTACACAAGAGGCCCCCACAGCAGTCCTTCATCAAGGAGACAGTGTGATAGAGTGGGTGAACCTCCCAGCACAACCAGAACAAAGCCTTATTCCTTACCCAGTGCTTGTGGCTAGAATTTTATTAAAGGCCATTAAACGAGCAGTACAATTATCTGGGACAAGACCTGACAAGATATACACCTTTTATACTAATGCACAAGTTAATGTGTGCTGTGAAACCATCCCAGAGTGGCAAAATTTATTAGCCATGGCTCCAAATTTTACACACGGGTCTCCATTAAAGATAACCAGACTTACATAATTGGCGATGGATTCTTGAATAAAAGATTTGTAAAGTTCCTCTTAAAGGACCAACTATCTTTACAGATGCATCCAAACATAATATTTGCGCTTTATACTCTCATGACTTAACGATAAAGAGGGTAATCAGAACTCTTTTTCAGTCCACTCAGCAAAATGAATTATATGAAATCATTCTAGCTCTTGCTTATTATCTGGGAGACATAAATATAATATCTGATTCGGCCTATTCAGTAGGTGTGGTACAAAGAATTGCCACAGCCCAAATAAAATGTATAGCCTCCAATATATATCAGATATAAGGAACTTCAAGAGTAAGTGAGAAAGCATCCAGGTAAGATTTATATTTTTCATGTCCACTCCTATATTGGACTTCCAGGTCCTATTTTTGATGGTAATTCAAATGCAGATATCCTTCTAACCAAGTGGCCAGTACTTCTTTATTTCAAGAAGCACAAGAATCTCATTCTAAATATCATCAGGCAGCCCAAGCTTTACATTTACAATTTGGAATAACAAGAGAAGAAGCTAGGAGCATAGTAAAAGCCTGTACAGCTTGCCTTCCTTTCCATGCTCCTACACTCCCTCCAGGGAAGAACCCTTGTGGTTTGAGAACTAATGAAATTTGGCAAATGGATGTAACCCATTATAAATCTTTTGGTCGTCTATCTTTTATCCACGTTGTGGTAGACACCTTTTCAGGATTCACTTTTACAATGCCAGCAGCAAAAGAGACAGCCTGAGTGGTCACTGAATTCCTTATACAAGCATTTGCCATTATGGGTGTTCCACAAGCAATAAAAACAGACAATGGACCTGCATATATGTCCAAACATTTTACACACTTTTGTGCACAGTATAAGATTTTACATGCCACAGGCATACCCTTTAATCCTCAAGGGCAGGCAATAGTAGAGAGAAGAAACAGAGATATTAAGACACTCCTCCAAAAACAAAAGAAAGGGGGAGCCACGGGTAACCCTAGAGAACTTCTAAATTTAGTTCTCTATACCATTCATTTTTTAAATTTTTGTCAAAGATGCACTGGCTCCAGCCGACAAGTTTTGTAACCCACTGGAAGGGCAGTGTCCAGTGCGAGCAGCTCCACTGTCCTTAGATAATCACCAGGTGATGTGGAGAGACCCAGAAAATAGTGAATGGAAGGACCAGATAGGTTAATTGCTTGGGGGAGAGGGTTTGCTTGTATCTCCACAGATTGAGAAGGAATCAATGAACCATATCTGTCTTATCCATCAGAGAGAGACGGAGCAGACCCTTGAAACGAAGGAGAAGACCCAAGAAACATCGGGTGGCTCTGTTGCTGATTGTGCCCACCACTGAAAGAACCTGGCAATTATGGCATTTGACTCATGGACATCAAAAACTGTTGGACTTGAAAATCCTCAGAAATCATTGGATTCTCTGAGACATCATAAGACTGTTGTAGGACTGAAATCCTCAGGAATCATTGGATTCTCTGAGACATCATAAGACTATTGTAGGATTGAAAATCCTCAGAAATCATTGGATTCTCTGAGACATCATAAGACTGTTGTGGGACTTCAAAACCTGTAGGTATCATTGGATTCTCTGAGACATCATAAGACTATTGTAGGATTGAAAATCCTCAGAAATCATTGGATTCTCTGAGACATCATAAGACTGTTGTGGGACTTCAAAACCTGTAGGGATCATTGGATTCCCTACACATAAAAAGACTGATGTGGGATTTCAAAAACTTCTGGGGATCATTGAATTCCCTAACACATGAAGCAATGAACAATAGATTGGTTTTGGACTATCTTTTGGTTGCTGAAGAAGGCATATGTGTGACTGATGTTTACATACCCTCCTTCTCTAGGACTTCTGGAAATCTTTTACAAAACCATGTTGATTTATATTGTTTATTATATCACTAATTGCATGTACAATTCCTGTTTGTTACACCACATCGAGTCTGCACTGACTGTGGGGAGAGTCACCACTAATAGCCTCTGCATTATTGCTATGTGCTTGTGTAATAACTCCCATGCTGATGGGTTTGTGCATACTTGTCTCTAATAAGGCCCTTCAATCCAGAAACCCGCTAGCAAATCCCCACTTCTCTTTGGTGCTTCTCATCTCCCTTCCTGAGATGTCAGGGAGGGCGTAGTTATCTCCTTTTTAATGCTTTCATCTCCCCTCCTGAGAAGTTGGGGGGGGCGTGATCACCTCCTTTTTGGGGGTTCTCACCTCCCTGAAAAGTCAGGGATTGCGCGACCTCCTGTGATCTAAAACAAAAGAAAGCGGGAGATGTAAAGGGCTAGAACTGAGCAAATGCACTTGAATAATGGACCACGTGAGACACAATTGCCAATTGGACAGTTCCCTATTAACATGTTTGAAGGATGACCCTCCCCAGCTGTTCTGTGCTGACTTGATTGGTGGGACAAAGAGAGGGGAGTGACATGTGTGGGAGGGGTGGGAGGAGGAAGAGGAAATTGAGACAAGGACACTGAATCTCTCCTGGTGTTTGAGGGAGGAAGGTGTGTGGGGAGATTGTTAGATTTAATCCCTTGACCTTGACCTTAAAGATCAAGAATAAAGAAGTTTAGTGATCCTGACTCAGGCTGATTTCTGGGAAGACAGAGTTTCAGCAGAGATACACTTGTGAAATCTAAATACATTATTTTTTTTTCTCTGACAGACAATAATTGCAATAATAAATGAAGGAAGCGTCCATTCACAGTAGCATATTTTCACAATTGTTAATATAGGAATAATGATGGTTATAAGTTACAAATAGTATTATCCTCCTGCCTTAAATGGGCCTAGATTACTATAATAACAACCACTGTGTTTGGTTTTCTTCTCCTGAAAATCCCAGGGGAAACTAACTTGAGATCGCCATTAGGGTTTGGTCTGGAAGATTTTGTGGGGTTCTCCAAGGGTGTGAAAAAGGGAAGAAGGAGAAGTGGATGTTGTCCCCCCAGCAGCAACATGATCGTCCAGCAGCTGGTACCAGCCAGAGCTAGAGTTCCCTTTGTAAGCCAATGAGAAATAACCTCTGGTTCCTGGGTATTTTAGCTAGGGTTCACACAGGAACATTATCACAGACAAATGCAGATCAACCACAAGAGGAGCAAAAGGCAGGTTTCCTCTTGATGTAGCTATACTTCTGTTTATGATTTTATTAAATTTATTCTGTTAAAGAAGATATTTGATGGATTTAATATTTCTCATAAATGCCTATAGTTGACTGTGATGTTCTATTGCTTGGTTTCCTTGGGGTCTCTAGGAGCAGCCTTTGTTTCAGTTCAGTAATTACCACGCAGGTAGCCAGGGGTTAATGTCCAAACCCTTTATTATCTCTTTCTAAGTCTTGTCTCCTTTCCTGGCGCCTGGTTAGCTTTCTTAGAGGCCTATCTCTCTCCTTGGTTCTGAGAGCTTGAGCTCCTGCCTGTCTTCTCTGCCCTCTGAAACTCTCCGAATGAATCCTGGCTAAAGCTCCCAGCTTATGTGCTGTACATTGAGTATAAACCAATCATTATATCACTAGGAAACCATTATTTGTTGTAGGATTAAATCAATCATACTGAACTATGCTAAACTAGTTAACCATTGTCTCATCAATTCCCACTGACTTAGCACCCTGTAAGAATCCTTTGTTTCAAGTTCAGAGTTCTGGCCACAGTTAACCTTGCTCATATGTTGTCTGAAGCTTCTTTTTGGTATTGTTGCTGTATGAAGACTCAATAAAGAGATATACTGTTATAGGAGCTTCATACCACCCAGTTGTTAGGAAGTTTTGCTCTCTATGAGGCATTCATAACTACCCTTCTAAGGGAAAAAAAACAAAACAAAACAAACCATTGTGAGTCCTGGCCCTGTTCTAGAAGTCTATCCTACAGTCTCTAATCAAGCTTATTCTAGGAATATAGATATTTTCCAATGTTTTACTTTCACTGATGGGCATTGTCATTTATAATCTTAGTGAATTTTCTGAGAATCAAAAATATTAAATAACTTATTTTTGACCAGATAGTAGGTATCAGGAATACAATTTGAGGTTAGGTTATCTTGATTCCCAAGTCCCTTATTTTATCCTCTTAATCAAACTGACTTTCATGGATATAGATACATTATATAGTGATTGACAAATAATAAACACACACATACACACACACACTCATACACACACGTACACCAAAGTTATATGTTACATATATGTAGATAAGTGGAAAATAGATAGATACAGAGATAGACAGAGAGGTAGAAAGAAAGAAAATATTCCCTCTAATTCAGTTGATATAGAAACCAAGTATAGCCACAGATAAAAAGCATTAATACCTAATCCCTTTACAAATTTGCTCTCTGATTTTGAAAAGGCTTATTTCCTGCAAAATTTTCAAAGTCTGAATGGTATTATAGATAATGTAGATGGAATACTTCAAAAATCTGTGATTTAGCTTAGTTGTTATCCAAGTAGAAGACATTCAGTTCATTCTCCTCATGCCCCTGTGTCTAAAAGCATTTCTAGTTTGGAAGGGTCTTCCAAAGCTTTCAATCTACTGGCATAGGCTTCAAGGATTTAGAATCTCCAAGACTTTGTGAAGCATCAAGTGTCTTAGAGTAATCCATTTTGAGATTAATATTGATATTAATATTAGAGTGATTACTTGCATTCACCAGTGTTGAAATAAATAAAAGGAACTGAAGTTCTTTCTTAGAAGTATTATATAATCAGCCTATGAATTAACTTGCCTCTACTAGCTTTCCTCCTCCACTTTTCCACAGGCGCCCTTCAAGGCAATCCCTCATTCCTTTTTCTTTTTATTTCCCTTCATTGCTACTTAATCCTGTAGTTGTTAAGGTTTGAAGGGAGAAAATATAAATTGTCATGGGGTCTTTGTGGCCCTAGAGTTGGTCCTGGTTATGATAAATCAGTTCTTTTCATTGTCAACAGCAAATGATTTAGAAACATGTTGAAAGGTGCATTTTTAATGTGTCTTCTGCAACACTTATCAAACATATGCATTCAGGTATTAGTTTCAGGGAATGGAACTGCCAGCAATGTAAAGCCATCCTTGAGTTAGCCGTGTGGTGCCAGGACTCTCATCTGTTGATAAATCCTGGCCCTGAGAGTTACAATTTAACAACTGGAGCAGCAAATATAGAAGAATCTTCTGAAAAATGAAATCCTAGTGGGACAGTGTTGGTACATTCTAAAGGAAATTTACATCAGGACCCATTATTCCACATATCTTCCCAAACACTATCTCACAAAATAATTGTGCTCCTTAAAGCTCCTAGCTTTAGCTTGAGTCATTGGGGAAAAATATCCTGCTGCTATTCACATTAGTAAAAAAAAATTAAAGGACATTTACTATGGCCAAAGTCACTTTGCTACAAAGCAGAACTTTATATTTTAGTTCTGAGAACAAAACTTCAAATTTATGAGCCCACCTCTATCCTACCCTCTTATTGATTCTTGAAGCCCAAAAAATAAATTTGCAGAAATTATCTGTCTTCCACACTATATAAATGGGAGGGTTCTTGAAATAAAATGTTTTTGGAGAACTCTTTGCAGAGTTATGCCTATTCTATATATTTATAAATAGCAGTTGTGTGCAAATACATGTGAGAATTGTACACCTTTAAAAATATAATCCTAAGACTCAAATTGTAGCTGATGTTTGGAAGCTGTTTATAAAGGTATGCATTTAAAGAATTCAAAAAAGCCTAGAATTTTACTGATGCAAAATAGATACTCACACAAACTACATCAATTTATCTTTGGTAAAAATCTCACATATATGAAAAGTTCTAACCATGAAATTAATTTAGGAAATGGAAATAGTAATATGGTTTTAGGAGCTTATAGGTTCACAGCTTTTGAGATAGGGATTTTGAGAACTGTGTTGTAATATAATTGTTTTCCTTTTTGATCCTATGCATTTTATTTTATTTAAAAACAACCAACCAAGCAACAACAACAAACACAACATCCTGAGAAGAGATGCATAAGCATCACCAGGGTGCCATTAGAATTTATGACACACAAAAAGATTAAGAATTTTTGCTTAGCTTCATCTTTTTGCTTTATATATTAGCAAACTGAGATCCAGATTTTATGAGGTTATACAAGCAGTTATGTGGGAGAAGTGAGATTGAAACCCAGGTTTTCTTAATTTCAAGTCAAGTGATGTTTCCACTACTGTTTCTTAAAAAAAAAAAAAAAAAAAAAAAAAGGCAACATCATATCACCCTCACCCTAATACATTTAGTTTATAGATACAATTATTGAAATGAATAATAATTTTTCTATCAGTGATGCAACTTTTGGATTTGAATCTATAATCCTTCAATACTCCAAACATTAATTATGTATTTTAAAATACATTTTACCTACATCAGAAACTCTTCATGATTTTTGATGTGGTTGTGGCCAAAATATTGATATTAAATCAATATTTTTTTGGGAAAATATACTTGTTGTATAAATATATGGAGCATAACCCAATAATACTGAATAGTCAAATATTGTATCAACTAGGTAGCAAAATGGATAGAGGACTTGACCAAGAATTGGAAAGATCTGAGTTAAAAAAAAAAAAAAAAGATATGAATATTTTCTAGCTGTGTGACACTGGAAAAGTCACAATGTTTCAGGCTCAATTTTCTCATTTATAAAATGGGAATTATCATCGCACCTTTGTCCCAGGCTTTTCCACATATCCACTCTCCATCTTTAAAAAAAAATTTCAAAATTTATACTCTTATCCTCTTAGAAATGAGTTGCCAAGAATATCTTATATTCTGAAATGACCATAGATACAGATACTAGGGTGCATTACCCACAAAGAGCAGGTTCTATATACCTGAACAGAAAAAAGTGTAAAATAAAACTATCACAATATTGTTATACCTTTAAATATAGAACTTTACTGTCTTCCATCTCTGGTGTTTCATCTGGTGTTGTTTTGAGGTTTTGTTCTGGCAGATCCTCTGAGCATGATGAGCCTTGGCACTAGCTGAACAAACTTTTAGAGAATCAAATTACCAAACTATAATATGAACAAGACACAATGAATAAAAAGGCATTAACAAAGAGGAGTTAAAAATATTTGCTGGTATTTATTATGCCTAATTGTGTCCTCACAAAATTAAGAATTTACGAAATGGAGTATTGTAACAAAAATTTAAATTATCTAAATTAATAGAACATGAAATATAAATTTTAATTTCACTTGAGAAAATGAAATTGAACTACTTATAATGTAATTACCAAAGAGCAGCGAGAGTTGTGGTTCAGACAGCTATGCAGGTGAATTATATCAAATATTTAAAGAACAATTAAAAGCTGTATTGAACAAATTATTTTCAATAATTGAGAAAGAAAATACTATAACACTACATAATAAGACAAATATAATCTTAATACCTAAATCACAGAAGGATAAAGCAAAGGAAGAAAACAATAAATACTGATCTAAAATTTTTTAAATAACATAATCTAGTACAGCAGCTCTCCAAGATTCCACTTGGCTGCAAAGGCTAATTACCTCTGCAGATCGCTATAAATATATAGCATATAAACGTCTGGTACTGATTTTGGGGAGGAATTGAGGGGTGGGGAGAAGGAAGGGGAAGGAAAGGAAGGAATGAAGTGCTAAATGTGGAAAAAGACTATGGCAATACATACAAGAAATTAATGAATATATTCATATTTTGTTTATGCTGGGATGCAAGGATGATTTGACCTTGGAAAATACAGAATAAAATTAAATTAAAAAACAAAAAACACTCTAATCATGTTACTAAATCAGTAAATTTGGAGAAAAATTATAGTATATTTGTTGTTGAAAAAAAAAAAACAAACCTTGTAGAGCATTACCAAATAATCCTGAAACCCAATAAATAAAGAAGTAAAATAAAGGAGGATTTCCAATCTATTATTTGGCATTATTTTTAAAGTTTTAAACTAGTTATTTATACTTCCTTGGCCTCCTAGATGAAGTTAGACTACATGAAAAAAACAAGGACAAAAGTATTCCTATTTAAGGCTTATATTCTACTAATGGAGACATTCAAATATTCAAATATTTCAAATAGAGATAAATTAAATATGCATATATATGAAGAAGCATATAGAGGTTCTACATTTTTTCTCTCTGTTACAGATAAAGATATATTTCTATTTATGGCTATAATTATGTATGTAAATAAAGTGCTGTAAATATTTTTTTTAGCTATGAGGAAGTGATTTGGCCCCACCAAGAGCCCACTAGGTTACTGGGACTTAAGGCCTGCTCTTCCTGAGTTCAAAAACCAGCTTAGAAATTGTTATACATATATACACACCTGCAGGCATACATGCATACATATATACACAAATGGGCATATATAACCTGCTATTTGCATGCATGTGTATAGGTATCCATATAATACACACATTATACACATATGCATGTATACAAATGTGCAATATATCCTTTATGTTTACATATATATATATATATATATATCTATATATATATCTATATATATAGATATATATATGTATCCACTTACACACATGCTTACATATATTTGATGCATCATCTCAATCATGTTTGCCTCTTTATAACCTCATTTAGGCTTTTCTTGGCAAAGAGATACTAGACTAGTTTGCCACTTTCTTCTTTATTTTATTTTACAGATGAGGAAACTAAGATATACAGGTTAAATGTCTCATGTAGGGTCATACAGCTTTTAACTGTCTGATTACAGATTTGAACTCAAGTCCTCCTCATGCCAGGGTTAGTACTCTTACCACTGAACACTAGCTTATTTACACACAAAAATATATGTGTATGTGCATATATGTATGTAAGTGTATGTTATGTATGCATATATGTATGGATATATATAGGCATGCATGTGTATGTGTATATTTATATGTATATATGTATGTGTTTATCTTTATGTGTGTATGTGTATGTGTCAAAGCATATCCTTGAGCTAAATTCTAAATAACAGCCATTGGGAAGTATGTATTTCAGATTAGGGATGCAAGCAATAACAAAGAATTTTAGTATCTGTGTGAAGCTGCGCAAGTCACTTGATGGCTCCCAATCTGAGTTTCCTCATTTCTAAAATGGGTATAATGAGAGTACCAATCTCAAAAAGGTATAGAGAAGATCAAATGAGATAATGTTTGTGAAGAGCTTAATACAGTACAATACATAGAAGGTGCTTACTAAATGCTTGTCTCCCACTGGTCCTCTACCCCCACATTCTCTTTCTCACCCTATTAGTGAAATTCTCTAAAGTGCTACACAATGATAAAAAGGGATGGTTTTATTATTTTTTAGACCTGCTGCTTCCCAAAGTCAGAGTTTGCTTCTACTTTTCTCACTTGACCAGCCTCCTCACTAGAATGTGAGCGCCTTAAGAGCAGGGGGACTATCTTGCTCTGCTATTTGTATTCCTAATATTTAACTATAAAGTTAAGTAAGCACTTAGTGAGCATCTAATCAACTCCCATGAGTTCACTTTTGTAGATTATTCTCTCCTCTGCTTGTTTGGCTTGAAGCTCTCTCTCCTAACCTCCAATCTAGCATCTCTGAATGAATCTTAAGCATCACAAACCGATTGCATCTTATACATCTTAAATTTTTGTGATCATTCTCCCTACTCTGGGATTCCTGTCTCTCTAACTTCTCTATCATTATCTAGGGTGGTCCCATCTTCTCAACTTTCCAACCTTACAATCTAGGTGTCCACCCTTAACTCATTTTCTATGACCATACTTCCTGCCAATAGCCAATCACATATCAGTTCTATCATTCCCACCTTTACAATAGCTCGCATATGTATATGTAGAAATGTACATATATGTGTGTATATATGTATATGTGTATACACGTGTGTGTGTCCTCTTTTCTTTTCTTACACCAAAACCTCTATGACATAATACAGGGACATAACACAACATCCATGGCTCACTTCAATAGCATGCTGGTTAGTTTTCTTGCCTTAGATCTTCCCATTCTAATCCATCTTCCAATGAGTTTTCAAAATGATCTTTCTAAAACATCATTACAACTAAATCACCCCCTCTTGTCCATCCCCATTACTTTCAGGATCAAATATGAAATCTTCTCTTTATCTTTTTAAAATCCCTCACAATTTGGCTCCTTCTTGCCTCTCCAATTTTCTACTCCTTTACTTCACTCCAGGTATTCAATGTTTCTATGATATTATTCTCTTTTCGGTTCCTTAACCCTGGCACTCCATCTCCTGACTCAAAGTATTTTCCCTGTTTGTTCTTTAGGTCTCACTTCTCCACTTTCTCATGTCCACATTACAGCTTTCCTGACTTTCTTTAGGTCTCAGCTTAAGTCTCACATTCTGCAAGAAGCCTGTCTGGATCCTCATTATCCTTAATTTATTTTCTTTGTATATCATATTCCTACCTAGATCTTTGTATGTTATCTTCCCCACTAGATTAAGGGCAGAGATTGAGTTTTTCCTCTTCTTGTAAACAGAGCATTGGGTATAGTGACTATTCTACCAGATGCAGATGCTTAATATATATACACTGACTGGGTGACACTGGGCTCTACACCTTGCTGAAAGCTTCTTTTGGAAGCATTGGTAGTTAGGAATGAAATAGGTTATAAAGGGTAAATGAAATGCTTTAGTCAAAATTTTTCTTATCTGAGCAGTAATAAGAAGTCACTTAAGTTTATTGAGTAGGGCAGTAGCATTGCCAATTGTGTGTGTGTTTTTTTTTTTTTTTTTAATGTCATTGTATCACCACTGAATGGTCTCACTTGGGCCTTTTATTTTTCCATTAAAAAAGTCAGAAGTGTCTTTAAGAGAGATCATAGGGACAGGTAATGCTCTGCAGCAAGTTGTGAATTACCTGACTTATCTGAATACCTGACTTTTCCAGGAGGAGTTCAGGTAAATGTACAAAGCAGATAGAGACATTGTACTGGTTCCTTTACCATATCCCTTTTTTTTTTCTTTTTTTTTTTTCTGGGAAACAGAGCCTGGTTCTTTGCAAATAATGAAAGGCAACTAAAACAAAACATTTGACAGTGTAGGAATGAATAATTTAAAATGGGGAACATTTTTTGAAGGAGATAAATTAATAGGGCATTATAAAAATCCATACCAGAAAGATGATGAAAGTCTGAACTGAGGTCATTGCTTAGAAAGATACAGATTAGATAAATATTGTGGAAGTAAAGACTATATATTAATTAGTTATGTGGAACAAGAAGAGTAAATTCAAAAACCTGGGTGAGTGGAAGGATACAATACATTCTAGAAACAGAGAAGATCAGAAAGGGGGTATTTGGAATATGGGGTAGGGAATATAATATAATATGTTTTGCAGATGTGCTTGAAATTGCTCTGGGTCATCTTGCACATTTAGCACATATAAATGCTTGTTAATTGACTCTAAAGAGGCAACCAGAACATATTGGTATGGATATATAAAGATGGGAATTATCTGTTTAGAGGTGATAATTGCATCCATGGAAACTAAGGGCATCAAATATGAGAATGTAGAGAAAGAGAAGATAAAAAGGACTCAGGACAGAGTATGTGGGTATAACGTGGATACTAACCTTATAAAAGAAACTTAGAGGGATCATTCACTCACATTGTAGGAACTACAGAACACATCAAATAAATCCAGAAAAAGGAAAATAAAAAGAATTTATCTAAGAGCAGTGTATATTTAACAGAACCACTTCTGCCTAACAGTCTGGAAAAGATAAAGACTAAGACACCATAAAACTTGAAAATTAAGAGATCATTGATAATTTTGAAGAGGAAGTTTTATATGATTCTCTAAGCATACATCATGTCATCTGCAGAGTGATAATTTTGTTTTTTCATTGCATATTTCAATTCCTTTATTTTCTTTTTATATTCCTAATTAAAGCTAACATTTATACTACAATATTGAATAAAAGTAAGATAATATAATAGTTCATCATCATCATCATCATCATCATCATCATCATCATCATAATGGCATCCTTGTTTCATTCCTGATCAAGTTGGAACTGGTTCTAGCTTTTACCCATTAAATATCATGCTTACCAAATGTTTTGTTTAGTTTCTGCTTATAATGTCAAAGAAATCTGAATAGGAATAAATTGAGATTTATTCCTACTTATTCCTATGTTTTCTAGTTGTTGTTGTTGCTGTTCTTTTTAATATGAACGGTTGCTGTTATTCTGTATTTATTTTTTTCTGTATCTATTGATATAATCATATGATTTATAATAATTTGATTATTGATGTGGTCACTTATACCAAATTATACCAAAAGTTTTCCTTATATTGAACTAGCCCTGAATTTCTGGTTTAAGTTCCTCTTGGTAATATTATATTACCCCAATGGCAAATTGTTGTAATCTTTTTGCTAATATTGAATTTATTTTATTTCAAATTTTTCCACCAATATTTTTTATAAAATATGTCTATAAAATTCTTTCTGTTTTGGTTCATTCTGGTTTAGTTATCAGCACCATAATTGTATCAGAAAATGAATTTGGAAAAACTTCCTCTTTGCCTATTTTTTCAAATACTTTATATATTGTTGAAATTGATTGTTCTTTAAATGTTTAGTTGAATTCATTTATAAATCCATCTGTGTAACCTCCCACAGAGGCTACTGATTGCCAAGGCCATACATTCCAATCTTCCCTGGATACACATGAAGACAAGCCGATGTTAAGGTGCCAAACAATCTTTCATTATTGGTATCTCAGCAGGAGTTAGCAGGAAGCAAAAACAAGTGTGTATATGTCCCTATCTCTCTTTCTCTGCTTCCCTGAATCTCTCTACTTCTCTGCCTCTCTCTACTTCTCTCTGCATCCTTCTTGCCTATAGACTCAAAGCTGGTTATTTATTTTTACTCTCCTCTGGGATTATTACCCTGTACCTAGCCCACTCAGCACTGTGTAGGTGGGCCCACAGAAGGAAGACACCTGGAGTTAGTGCTGTATCCTAAGAAAAGATCTAGCAAGAGAACACACCCCTTGCCATCTCAAGGAAACATCTATAAGATGCAACTTCCTACCCCAGAGGCCAAACCCATTTTTTACCTCCTGGGTCCACCCTACCAGCTGACATGGCATACATGGCAATTCTCTGGAGGAAAGTCCCTAACACATCTGCTCTTGGAGATTATTTTAAAGAGTTCATTGATAGCTTGTTTAATTTTTTTTTTCTAAAATAGGGTTAAGTATTATATTTCCTCTTCTGTTAATCTGGGCAATTTCTATTTTTGTAAATAAGTATGCATTTCACATAGATTATCAGATTTATTGGCACACAGTTGGGCAAAATAGTTCCTAATGATTGCTTTAATTTCCTTTTTTTTTTTTTGGTGGTAAATTTACCATTTTCACTTTTGATAGTAGTAATTTGCTATTCTTCTTTTCTTTTTATAAGCAAGTTAAAAATTTATCTATTTTGTTTTTTTTTTACAAAATGAATTTTTATTTACTTATTTAATTCAATATATTTTTAAGTTCAAATATTTTGATCTCTTCTTTGATTTTCAAAATTTCTAATTTGTAATTTAACTGGGATTTTAAAATGTGTTTTTATTCTGTTTTTTTCTAGTTTCATGCCCTGATCACCTCTTTCTCTATTTTATTCATGTAAATATTTTAGAGATATAAAATTTCCCCTAAGAACTGCATTGGCTGCATACCACAAGTTTTGGTATTTTGTCTCATTATTTGTTATTCTCTTAGATGAAATTATTGATTGTTTCTATGATTTGGTGTTTGACCCATTCTTCTTCAGAATTAGATTGCTTGATTTCCAATTAGTGTTTAGTCTATCTTTCCTCAATTCTTTATTGAGTGCAATGTTTACTGTATCATAGATCTGAAAATGATTCTGAAAGGCCAAAATTGAGGTCTCTTACTAATATAGTTTCACTATCTATTTCTTCCTATAAGTGACTTAATAAATTCTCTAGAAATTTGAATCTTCTATAGTTCACTGCATATACATTTAATATAGTTGCTACTTCATTGTATATGATACCCTTTAGCAAAATGTACTTTCCTTCCTTACCTCTTTAAATTGGATCCATTTTTGTTTTTGCTTTATCTGTTATCAGAATTACTACCCCTGCTTTTTTTTTTGTTAGTTTGTTTTAGGTGAAGCATAATATATTTTGCTCCAGCCTTTAATCATTACTCTGTGTGTATCTATCTGTTTCAGATGTGCTTCTTGTAAACAATATAAAACAATATATTGTAGGATTCTGTTTTTTTTTTTTTTCTCTCCCAGTGTTCTATCTGTTTTCATTTGATGGGAGAGTTCATACCATTTGCATTCAGTTATGATTATAAATTATGTATTTTCCTCCATCCTATTTTTCCCCATATATACTTTTGTTCTCTCTTTCCACACTATTTCTGCTTAGTAGTGTTTTGTTTCTTACCTTGCCTCGATCAAATTTCTCCCCCTCTATCACTCCTCCTCCCTTTTATTACTTTTTTCTCCTAGTATTTTTACCCTCCTTTATATTCAGTCCCTCCTTTTTTTCCCCCTTTCTACTTCTTCCCTATAGGACAAGATAAATTTCTATACCCAGCAGGGTGTTTATTATTCCCTCTTTCAGCCAAATCTGATGAGATTATGCTTCAGACAATGCTCACCCTCCTCTTTTTTTCCTCTACTGTAATAAGTCTGTTGTGCTTCTTCATGTGATGTAATTTTTCCTTTCTTATCTCTCCTTTCCTATGGATTCTATTATAAACAGCTATCCCAACATTTGAATCACTGAGCCCTTAGGCAGGTTAATTTGAGATGAGTTGTAATGTGTTCTTCCCTCTAGTAAAAGAAGGCATTTCCCTGGGGTTCCCATAAAATAAACAAATAAGTGAAAAAAAATTGCCTGGTCATAATTTCTGTGATAAATTGCTAAAATATTTTATTAAATTTTATTGAAAATGTTTGTATCAATATTCTGTAGAGAAATTGATTTTTTTTCTTTCTTTTTTTTTTTTTGTTCTTCCTGCCTTAGGTATCAACAACATATTTATATCATTTATCTGAATCCTTCTTGTTAAAGATAAGCTTTCCTTTTTGTTTTTTGCCACTTTAGATACCCATTTTCTTTTCTTTTCTTTCCCCTCCCCCCCACAGCTGTGGGACTGAGATAAGGGATAATTAGGTGATACAACAATAGAATGTTGAACTTGGAATCATGAGTCCCTGATTTCAAATCTGACTTCAGAACTATTCTTCTGTCTCAGTTTCTGTATTTATAAATGGGAATATTAATACTATCTACATTTAAGAATTATAGTGAGGATAAAATGAGGTAATATTTTTAAAGTTACTTGGAAATGTTAAGAGTGTTATGTAAAGGTTATTAGAAGATTTGTTTTCCAATCACAGACTTTTTTTCTAGTGGAGAATCATTTTATTTTCCCTATCATAATAATGTCTTCCTTGAGCTGGTCTTTTTCATCCAAGAGGAAGAATTTTAACTTTGAAAATTAACACATTCTTGCCTTTGACATATCTAAACATTATAAACTTGAATAATCACAGTGAAAGTAGCTTTGTTCTTCATATTTTTCAACTTATGTCCTTAATATTTTATCTTTCTTGCCATTAGATGTCCTGTAGAACTGTTTTAGTGAACTGCTTATGATATCAAGCTCTGCAGTTTTTATTTTACTTCTCATTTCATTAGCATCGTGTCATCTTCATATCATTCACCACAATAGAAACACCTGAAGTTTTTGCCCTTGACTCCTTAACATATTACATTGTCTTTCAAAATTATTATTTTTGGCATTAAAATATTATTTTATTTTATCAACCATGATCTGACTTCTTACCATCCTACACCCCTTTTCAGAACATAAGAAAAATAAAACCCATTCCCTGTCAAACCTCCACACTAATTTTAAACCTTCAGGCAAGGAATCAGTGAAAGGAGCTCAGACTAAAAGGAAACATACAGTTCCATTGTTTTGTATCTTCTGATTCTTCTAGGTAACTCTATGGGACCTTGGCCCTACAGCAGTTTATTGGAGCACCAACCAGGGCAGGTTAATAGAGGTGCTTTGTCAGACCTAAACAATGAAACTCTGAAATAACCATTCTTCACCACAAATCACTCAGCTTTAGGACCTATGAAAGTTGAGTCACCCTTGAGGTACTTAAAGAATATAGCACTCAACATCAAGAGAAAGATTCAGTAGGACTCAAAAGAACATAAAGAAGACAAAGAAAGGCCATGACATTTTTTGCAGAAGTGTGAAGAACCTGACCTAATACAGAGTAGCAATTTAGGAAGTAAGTTTGGGACAATGGACAAATGAAATAACTTCCATCATAAAGAGTTAGTATGATGAAAGAGACCTAAGAAATGAACCCAGAAGATAGTGACCTTAAAATACCTACAAGTAAAGCCTCCAAGTAAAACATAGCTTGAACAAAGGTTCAAATAGAATTCCTCAGAGAAAAAAAAATATTTTAAAGAATAAAAATGATATATGTAGAAAAAGAGTAGGGACAAAACCAAGGACGGCAGAGAGGAGTCAAGGCTTTCTATGACCTCCTTTGAGCTTCCCTCAGATTAACTGCAGAATAAGCCTCTAAATTGGTTTTGGCATGATAGAACCTACAAATATTTGGAAAAAAATTTCCAGAATAAAATACAGAGGAAGAACTTCAGAAAAAGTTTGTTTCAATTGGGCAGGGGCAGAGCCTGTTGAACCCATACTGCAGCACAGGGAACTCGATCAAGGAGCTGGGGTGGGAGCCAAAGTGTGTTGGCAATTGGGAATCTACTGTGAAGCTCTTAGGCTATTCTGTCTTTGTCCATAGCCAGTGATTAAGCAGATTAAGACACCCAAAAGCAAATAAAAAAGGCAAATTTAAGCCACTGAACCCCAGAAGAACACAGATTGACCATGTTTACCCAGCCCCAGAAGTTCATCAGCAACAATGCCCCTGGGCAAACTAAGGTGGGTGTCACTTCTTTGCCTTTAGAGCAGATCTCAAATGTTTAAAAATATCAGCAAAAAAGTAAAAAGAATTCTGACCATTTTTAAAAAAAGAAACTTTTATGGAGAAAGAGAAGAATAGACTTCAAACCCTGAAATTCCTAAAGGTAAATCAGCAACAGATGAAGCTCCAAAAGATGATATGAGTTGGTCCCCATTTCCCAAGGCTCTCTTGGAAAAATTCAAAAAAGGATATTAAAAGAGTGTTAAAAGAAAAAAATGGGGAAAGGAAATGAGTTATTTGCAAGAGAATACCGAAAAAGAAAACCAGAAATTGTATGATGAAAACTCTTTTAAAATGGACTTGATGAAATGGAAAAAAAAAAAAAAAACATATAACTCCTTACAAAATAGATATGAAAAAGAAATCAATTCATTGAAAAACAAAATCTATGAAATGGAAAAAAATGTAGTGAACAAAACACTTCATATAAAAGTTCAATTGGCCAAATGTAAAAGGAGATAAAAAAGCTAACTAAAGAAACTAATTCATTAAAAATTAGAATTGAACAAATGGAAATTAATGAATCATTGAAACTTCAAGAATCTTTCAAATGAAACCAAAAAAATAAAATAAAAATAGAGGAAACTGTAAAATACCTCAACAGCAAAACTACTGAGGTGGAAAATATATCTAGGAGAGACAATCTAAGAATTATTGGACTTCCTGAAAACCATGATGAAAAAAAGAACCTAGATATCATCTTTCAGGAAATCATCAAGGAAAATTGCCTAGATGTTCTAGAACCAGAAGGGAAACTTCAGAAAAAGTTTTTGAAAGAATTTACCCATCACCTCCTGAAAGAGATCCCAAAATCAAAACTCAAAGTAACATCATAGCTAAATTTCAGAATTATTTAATCAAAGAGAAAATATTGCAAGCGATCAGAAGAAAACAATTCAAATATTAAAGAGCCACAATCAGAATTACCCAGGATCAAGCAGCTTTCACTTTTAAAAAAATATATAATAAATTATTTTTATTTCATAATACTACAAAGCATCTAAGTAAACAAAACCAATACAATTAAGATGAGGAAAGAAACTTTCAAATGGAAAAAAAAATGCATCAAATATCTTTGATGTCCAAGATATATAGGAAATTAGCAAAAATATGTAAAATCAAGGGCTATAAATAATTGGTAAAATGAAATGAGCATAACACTTTTTTTATTATAACTTTTTTTTTATTTACAAGATATATGCATGGGTAATTTTTCAGCATTGATCCTTGCAAAATGTTCTGTTCCAACTTTTCCCCTTCCCCCCCTTCCCCTAGATGGCAGGTAGATCTATCCATGTTAAAAATGTTAAAATATATGTTAAATACAATATATGTATGCATATCCATACAGTTATTTTGTGAGTATCATTCACGTCAAAAGATCAGATGTATAGAATCTGAAACTCTAAAAGGCAAGGGAACTTATTGAGCATTATCATTCAGGGAAAAAAGATTGACATTCAATGAAACAAGTGAATTTCATCTATTTCTGATGAAAAGACCAGAGCTGAATAGAAAATTTTATGTTCAACTATAGAACTCAAGAGAAGCATAAATAAGTTAAAAAAGTTTTTTTAATTTCATTTTTTTTATATTTTAAAAGGAATTTGGAAAAGGAATGGTGTTTCTACTGGGAAAAGGGGAAAATTGAGTTAAAATAGAATAAATTACATCTCATTATGAGGCAAAAAAGATCTATTGCAATTGAGGGAAAGAGGGGAGAGGGATGAGCAGTGTGTGAATCTTACTATCATCAGATTTGACTCAAAATGAGAATATCAGACATATGTAGCTTCACAGAGAAGCTTGTTTCACCCTTTAGTGAAGTAGGAGGAGAAGGGGGAAAGAAAGGATAGTGGCTAATAGAAAGGTGAACAGAAGCAGAAGGGGAAAGGTATAAAAATTAGGGTCAGTTCTCTATATATTTTGGAAATGAGACCTTTGTCAGAACCTTAACTTTTAAAAAAATTTTCCCAATTTGTTACTTCCCTTCTAATCTTGTTTGCATTAGTATTGTTTGTACAGGAACTTTTTAGTTTGATGTAGTCAAAATCTTCTATTTTGTGATCAATAATGATCTCTAGTTCTCCTCTGGTCATAAATTCCTTCCTCCTCCACAGGTCTGAGAGGTAGACTATTCTCTGTTCCTCTAATCTATTTATGATCTCATTCTTTATGTCTAAATTATGGACCCATTTTGATCATATCTTCGTATATGGTCTTAAGTGTGGGTCCATATCTAATTTCTGCCATACTAATTTCCAGTTTTCCCAACAGATTTTTTCAAATAATGAATTATTATCCCAAATGTTGGTATCTTTGGGTTTGTCAAACACTAGATTGTTATTGTTGTACCCTATTTTGTCCTGTGTAATAATCTGTTCCACTGATCAACTAGTCTATTTCTTAGCCAAATTCAAATGGTTTTGGTGACTGCTTCTTTATAATACAGCTTTAGATCAGGTACAGCTAGACTACCTTCATACCTTCTACTGACTTTTTTTTTCATTAATTCCCTTGAAATTCTTGACCTTTTATTCTTCCATATGAATTTTGTTATTTTTTTCTAGGTCATTAAAATAGTTTCTTGGGAGTCTGATTGGTATAGCACTAAATAAACAGATTAGTTTGGGAAGTATTATCATCTTTATTATATTCACTCGGCCTATCCACGAGTACTGAATGTCTTTACAATTATTTAAATCTGATTTTATTTTTGTGGCAAGTGTTTTGTAATTTTGCTCATATAATTCCTGACTTTTTTTTTGGTAGATGGCTTCCCAAATATTTTATACTCTCAACAGTTGTTTTGAATGGAATTTCTCTTTGTATCTCTTGCTGTTTCATTTTGTTGGTGATATATAAAAATGCTGAGGATTTATGTGGATTTATTTTGTATCCAGCAACTTTGATAAAGTTGTGAATTATTTCTAATAACTTTTTTATTAGAATCAATGGGGTTCTCTAAGTATACCATCATATTATCTGCAAAGAGTGACATTTTGATTTGCTCATTACTTATTCTTATTGCTTGAATCTTTTTCTCAACTCTTATTGCTGAAGCTAGCATTTCTAATACAATATTGAATAGTAATGTGATATTGGGCAAATTGTTTCATTCCTGATCTTACTGGGAAAGGTTCTAGTTTATCTACATTACATATTATGCTTACTGACAGTCTTAAATATATGCTCCTGACTATTTTAAGGAATAGTCAATTTATTCTTATACTCTCAAGCATTGTTAGTAGGAATGGATGTTGGATTTTATCAAATGCTTTTTCTGCATCTATTGAGATGATCATATGGTTTTTATTAAGTTGATTATTAATATGGTCAATTATATTCATAGTTTTCCTAATATTAAACCACCCCTGCATTCCTAGTATAAATCCTACTTGATAATAGTGTATTATCCTGGGGATGATTTTCTGAAGTCTTTTTGCTAATATCTTATTTAAGATTTTAGCATCAGTATTAATTAAGGAGATTGGTCTATAGTTTTCTTTTTCAGTTTTCAATCTGCCTGGTTTAGGTATCAATAGCATGTGTGTGTCATAAAAGGAGTTTGGTAGGACTCCTTCATTCCCTCTTTTTTCAAATAGTTTATATAACATTGGGGCTAATTGTTCTTTAAATGTTTGGTAGAATTCACATGTAAATCCAACTGGTCCCGGGGATTTTTTCCTGGGGAGTTGATTAATAGCTTGTTCCACTTCTCTTTCTGAAATGGGATGATTTAAGCAGTTTACCTCCTCCTTTGTTAATCTAGGAAGCCTATATTTTTGGAGGTAGTCATCCATTTCACTTAAGTTATCAAATTTATTGGCATAAAGTTGGGCAAAGTATCTCATTATTTCTCTAATTTCCTCTTCATTGGTGGAAAGATCCCCTTTTTCATTTGTAAGACTAACAATTTGATTTTCCTCTTTCCTTTTTCTGATCAGATTTACCAAAGGTTTATCTATTTTATTGGCTTTTTAATAAAACCAACTCTTAGTTTTATTTATTAATTCAATAGTTTGTTTGTTTGTTTGTTTGTTTGTTTTTTACTTTCAATCTTATTGATTTCTCCTTTTAATTTTAGAATTTCAAGTTTAGTTTTTGATTGGGGGTTTTTAATTTGGTCTTTTTCTAGCTTTTTAAGTCTCAGGCCCAATTCATTAATCTTCTCTTTCTCTATTTTATTGAAATAAGCCTCTAAAGATATAAAAATTCCCCTTATTACCGCTTTAGCTGTATGCCACACATTTTGGTATGATGTCTCATCGTTGTCATTATCTTGGATGAAATTATTAATTGTTTTGATAATTTGCTGTTTCACCCAGTCATTCTTTAAGATGAGATTATTTAGTTATCAATTACTTTTTGGTCTATTTACCCCTAACTTCTTGTTGAATGTAGTTTTTATTGCATTGTGATCTGAGAAGAAGGCATTTACTATTTCTGCCTTCCTGCATTTAATTTTGAGATCTTTATGTCCCAGTATATGGTCAATTTCTGTATAGGTTCCATGAACTGCTGAGAAGAAAGTATACTCCTTTCTATCACCATTCAGTTTTCTTCAAAGATCTATCATACCTAGTTTTTCTAATCTTCTATTTACCTCTTTAATTTCTTTCTTATTTGTTTTGTGGTTTGATTTCTCTAATTCTGAGAGTGCAAGTTTGAGATGTCCCACTATTATAGTTTTGCTGTCTATTTCTTCTTACAACTCTCTTAACTTTTCCCTTAGGAAGTTAGATGCTATACCACTTGGTGCATATATGTTTAGTATTGATATGGCTTCATTGCCTATGCTACCTTTTAGCAGGATATAGTTTCCTTTATTATCTCTTTTATTTAGATCAATTTCTGCTTTAGCTTGATCTGAGATAAGGATGGCTACTCCTACTTTTTTGGCTTTACCTGAAGCATAATAGATTCTGCTCCAACCTTTTACCTTTACTCTGTATATATCTCCCTGCTTTAATTGTGTTTCCTGTAAACAACATATTGTAGGGTTCTGACTTTTGATCCAGTCTGCCATCTCCATATAATGGGAGAGTTCATCCCATTCACATATACAGTTAAAATTACTAATTCTGTATTTCCTGCCATCATATTATCCCCTGATTATACTTTTTTTTCCCTTGTCCACCCTGAACCCCTTCCCCAGTATTCAATTTATGGATCCCACTTGTGAAGCACAGCCCTCCCTTTTTAGTATCCCTACCCCCTCCTTTTAAGTCTCTTCCCCTTTCTTGTACCCTTCCCTTATCACCCTTTCCTTTTTCCCTTTTCCTCTGCCCCCCTTATAATGAGGTGAGAGAGAATTCTCTGAAAAACAAATATGTCAATTATTTATTCTTTGAGCCTACTCTGATGAGAGTAAGATTCACAAAATCTTTCTCCCCCTCTCTAAATTCCCCCAGATATGGTAGATTTTCTATGCCTTTTCCTGGGATGTAGTTTCACTCTTTTTATCTCTCGTTCCCCTTTTTCTGATACTATCCCCTTCCCTTTACTACTTCCCATTTTTTTATGTTATATCAGTAAAATCAAATTATCCATGTGGACTTTCTGTATATCCACAACAGAGATACAATTCTCAAGAATTCTTTTTACCTTTTTCTGCTTCTCTTGAGTCTTGTGGATGTAGAGCAAAAATTTTGTTTAAGTCTTTTTTTTTTTTTTTCTTAGAAACAAATGGAATTCCTCTGTTTCATTAAATGACCATCTTCTTCCATGGAAGGAAATGCTAAACTTATCTGGGTAGTTTATTCTTGGTTGCAATTCTTGTTCTTTTGCCTTTCGGAATATCAGGTTCCAGGCCCTTCAATCCTTTAATGTGCAGGCAGCCAGATTTTGAGTGACCCTTATTGTGGCACCTTAATATTTGAATTGTTTTTTGCTAGCTGCTTGCAATATTTCTTCCTTAGTTTGGTAGTTCTGCAGCTTAGCCACTATGTTCCGTGGAGTTCTTCTTTTAGAGTCTTTTTCAGAAGGTGTTCGATTAATTCTTTCTACACCTATTTTCCCTTCTGTTTCTATTATCTCTGGACAGTTCTCTTTGATGATTTCCTGTAAAATAGAATCTATGCTCTTTTTTTTTTAATCATAATTTTCGGAAAGTCCAATGACCCTCAGATTATGTCTTCTAGATCTATTTTCCAGGTCTACAGATTTTCCCAGTAAATATTTGACATTATTCTCTAGCTTTTAATTTTTTTTTTGTTTTATTTGACTGATTCTTGGCTTCTCATTGAATCATTCATTTCTATTTGTTCATTCCTGATTTTTAATGAGTTATTTTCTTCATTCACATTTTTTACTTTTTTTTGTATATGTTTAATTGAGTTTTTAAATGAATTATTTTGTTCAGTTGAATTTTTTTCCATTTCACTATTTTTTTTTAGTGAGTTATTTTCTTTTTCCAAATCATAAATCTTACTTTCTTGGTAATTTTTTATCTTTTCCAATTCAGAAATCTTACTTTCCTGTAATTTTTTTAACCTAATTCACAAATTTTGTTTCCCTGCACCTCCTGTGAATTCTTTAATTTTTCTAACTCACATTTCAGGACGTTGTTATTCTCTTTCATAGCTTCTCTTTCCTTTCCCCATTTTTCTTCAATCTCTCTTAACTTTTTAATAGTCTCTTCTAGGCGAGAGTTATGTGATGGGGGACAGTGTGTTTTCTGGAGACTCTCTGCTGTTATCCTTGTCAGGGTTGGATACCCATTCTTTCTCTGTATAGAAGGTGTCAATCGTTCTCTTCAGCTTCTTACTTATTGTTAACACTCAGTGGGTGGTCTGCCCTTGGGTAAGAAATATATTTGTCAGCTTCCTCCCAGACCAGATGGATGCAGCAATCCTGTGGCTGGGCTAAAAGAGAGCTCTGGGAGAGAGTTCCCCTCTCTTCTCCCTGGAAATGCCTCAGAGGTGGTTAGCATGGCTGCAGTGAGTAGTGCCCAGTGAGGAACCTTGCTGTGTGGCCTAGTGACTGCTCTGAGTTTTAAGGCTGAACAGTGAAAGCGTCACAAATCCAAGCAATAGCCTCCTGTGGGGCTGTGGATATTAGCAGCTGATGCAAAATACCCCTGAGCTCAAACTGGAAGTGTCTTCCCAGAAACCATGGTCCCTGCTTCTGAGGTTCTGTTGCTCTGGGAGTTCCAATGCTGTTGGAGTTTCGCTACTGCCACACTTCCACTGCCTCAAGCTGAGCCCTGCACTATGTGGATTAGAGGCTGCCCTGTGCTGTTTCCCCTGCTGTTCAGGCTCTCAACTACCCCAAGAAGATGCCCTGGACAGCAGAAGGCGGCTGCACAGCCGTGCCGAATTTGATGCTAGGCCACTTCTGGATTGGGGTGGATCTAGGATCTGGCTTTATATTTTAAAGTAGCTTGATTTCTCTTCTTATCTGCTGTTTTATAAGCAGAGTAGAACTATCAACCTGTACCAGATTCCTCTATCTCAGTGGCTTCTCTGATCTCAGAGTTCTCCCCAGCCCATTTGGCACAGTGTGCTAGCACCTAACCCTGTTGGTGCTGGTCTTTTTTTACTCCCCTCAGAACTGACCTTTTCTATTGAAATTCCAGATTCTCTTCAGCTGGTAAGTTGTGCTTCTAATCCTTGTGGTTTTTATCAGTCCAGCGTTATTTTTGAGGCTGATTAAACTAGTTGGTATTGAGGGAAGATGGGAGCTTACAAATTCACATGTATCTTCTCTGCCAACTTGGCTCTGCTTCCAAGACTGACCTTTCTTGAATTTTTTTCAGTCTGGACTTCTGGGGGTGGAGCCAAGATGGCAGAGATGACACAGATTTCTCTTTGACATTCTCCTGCAACACTCAGACTAATTAAACAACCCAACTTCTGATTTAGCTCTGGAATAGTAGAACCCACAGATATTGGGAGTGCAACAAATTACCAACAAAAGATGATTTCAAAGATTGCCAGAAAAAGTCTGTTTCAATTGGAAATGGGAGGGAGGCAACCAGTACAAGCAGCAGAGCACAAATACCAGTTCAGAGAGCATACTGTCCTGGGATGGTGCAGACTCATGGTGGAAAATATACTGGGAGGAATCTATAACAGCAGTGTTGGTTATTCTGCCCAGGCTGCAAACCAGTAGATCAACAGAGAAGTTAGAAAACATTCAACTCAAACCCAAAGATTAATAGTGGACCCTGAATTGCCAGAATCTCATGGAACTTGGCCACATCAGGCTGCAACAGTGGCTGCTCATAGTGGAAGAAGTAGCTTGTCGAGGAAGCTTGAAAAACTTTCACTGCCCTAAAAGTGGACCTTAACTTTTTCTTTTTCTTTTTTCTTTTTTTTTTATGAGTAAAAAAGTAAAGAGAACTCAGATGATAGACAGCTTCTATGATGAAAGAGAAAAACAGACTTCAAACCCTGAGGAAACTCAAAGCAGATCGTCTCCAGATGATGCCCCAAAGGGTGATATAACCTGATACTCATCACATAAGGCTCTCCTAGAAGAAATTTTTAAAAATTCTTAAAAGAGAGTTGGAAGAAAAATGGGAAAAGGAATTGAAAACTTTGCAAGAGGGTTTGGAAAAGGCATATAACTCATTAAAAGATAAATTTGCTAAGATGACAGGAACAAATAATGATAAATGTTGGAGGGGATGTGGGGAAACAGGGACACTGATGCATTTTTGGTGGAGTTGTGAAAGAATCCAACCATTCTGAGAGCAATTTGGAATTAAGCTCAAAAAGTTATCAATCTGTGTATACTCTTTGATCCAGCAGTGCTACTACTGGGCTTATATCCCAAGGAAATACTAAAAAAGGCAAAGGGACCTGTATGTGCCAAAATGTTTGTGGCAGCTCTTTTCATAGTGGCTAGAAACTGGAAGATGAATGGATGTCCATCAATTGGAGAATGGTTGGGTAAATTATGGTATATGAATGTTATGGAATATTATTGTTCTGTAAGAAATGCCCAGCAGGATGAATACAGAGAGGCTTGGAGAGACTTATATCAACTGATGTTGAGTGAAAGGAGCAGAACTAGGAGATCATTATACACTTCAACAATACTGTATGAGGATGTATTCTGATGGAAGTGGATATCTTCAACATTGAGAAAATCTAATCCAGTTCCAATTGACCAATGATGGACAGAATCAGCTACACCCAGAGAACGGGAAATGAGTCTAAACTGTTTGCATTTTTGTTTTTCTTCCCAGGTTATTTTTACCTCCTGAATCCAATTCTTTCTTTGCAACAATAGCAACAACAACAACAACAACAACAAAATTTGGTTCTGCACATATATATTGTATCTAGGATATACTATAACATATTTAATATGTATGGGGATGCCTGCCATCTAGGGGAGGGGTGGAGGGAAGTAGGGGAAAATTCAGAACAGAAGGGAGTACAAGGGATAATGTTGTAAAAAATTACCTATGCATACATACTGTCAAAAAATGTTATAATTCTAAAATTAATTAAAACATTTTTAAAAAGATAGATTTGATAAAATGGAAAAAGGAAACAACTTCAAGAAAAACAGAATTTGTGAAACAGAAAAAGAAATTAACTCAAAAACTATAATGTGTGAAGTTGAAAAAAATTCCATAGAACAAAACAACTTATTTAAATATTCAATTGGACAGTTACAAAAAGAAGTAAAAAAGGTAAATGAAGAAAATAATTCACTAAAATTCAGAACTGAATAAATGGAAATGAATGACTCAGTGACACAACAATATCATCAATCAGTCAAGCAAACACAAAAAAATGAAAAAAATACAAAAATATAAAATACCTACTTGGGAAAACAACTGACCTGAAAAAATAGATCTAGGAGAGCTAGTCTAAAGATTATTGGGACTCCTTGAAATCCATGATGAAAATAAAAAAGAGCCTAAGCACCATTTTTCAGGAAATCATCAAAGAGAACTGCCCATATGTCATAGAATCAGGAGGTTTGATTATAGAAAGAATTCACTGAACACCTACTGACAGTGACCTAAAAATTAAAAACCCAAGGCATACCGTGGCTAAATTTCTGAATTATTAGACCAAGGAAAAATATTATAAGCAGCCAACAAGAAACAATTCAAATACTGGGGAGCCACAATAAGGATCACTCAGAATCTAGAAGCTTCCACTTTAAAAGATTGAAGGGCCTGGAATCTGATATTCCAAAAGGCAAAGGAACTTGGAATGCAGCTAAGAATAAATTACCCTGCTAAACTGAGCATTTTCTTTCAGAGAAGAAGATGGACATTCAGAGAAACTGGTGAATTCCATTTATTCTTGATAAAAAAGACCAGAGCTAAACAAAAAAAATTGACTTCCAAATATAGATATCAAGAGAAACATAAAAAGGTAAAAAGAAATTAAAAAAAACAAACAAACAAACAAACTCATGAACTACTTCTGTTATGGGTATACATAGAGAGTACATGTATAATTTGATTTTACTGTTATAATATTAAAAATAAACTAGAAGTGGAAAGGTGATTGTAACAGAAAAAAATGGGGAAAGTAGGGATAAAATGAGGGAAATTACCTATCAGGAAGAGGCAAAGAAAACCTATTATAATTGTGGGAAAGAACGGAGAGTAATGAATATTGTGTGAATCGTACTCTCATCAGATTTGTCTCAAAAAAAGAACATTAGATATATTTGGATCCACTGTGAAACTTTTCTCACCTAATAGAAAAGTGGGAGGAGAAAAGCAAAAAGGGAAGGCATAGGCTAATATACAAGATAAATCAGAAATATAGGGGAAAATTATAAGAAAGGAGAAGGATCTCTAAAGGGGGAAGACAGCTTGAGGAAAGTAGTGCTCATAAGTAAAATACAGGGGAAGTGGGAAAGGGGAAAATGAAAGGGAAAAGTATAATTTGGGTTTAATAAGATGGCAGGAAATATAGAATTAGTAGTCTTAACTATAAATGTAAATGGGGTGAACTCTCCCATAAAGTGTAAGTGGATAGCAGACTGGATTAAATGCCAGAATCCTACAACATGTTGTTTACAAGAAACACATTTAAAGCAGAGCAAAGCATACAGAGTAAAGGTAAAAGGTTGGAAACAGAACTTCAGGTGAAGTTTAAAAAAAAAAAGTAGAGGTAGTCATCCTGATCTCAGCTTAAGCAAAACCAAAAATTGATGTAATTAAAAGAGGTAAGGAAGGAAACTATATCTTGCCAAAAAGTACCATAGATAATGAAGCAATATCAATGTTAAACATAAATGCACCAAGTAGTGTAGTGTTTAAATTCCTAAATAAGTTAAAAGAGTTGCAAGAAGAAATAGCAAAACTATAATAGTAGGAGATCTCAATCTTGCTCTCTCCGAACTAGATAAATCAAACCACAAAATAAATAAGAAAGAAGTTAAAGAGGTAAATAGAATACTAGAAAAGCTAGATATGATAGATCTTTGAAGAAAATTGAATGGAGACAGAAAAGAATACAGGCAGGAAATAGAGAAGATAGAGAGGAGAAGCAAGAAATTAGACAAAGGCAAAGGAGGAAATATCTACTATAACCTAGTTCCAGAATCTTGTTTGAAAAGGAAGGGAATAAAAATGTATTACGCACCTACAATGTGCTACTCACTGTGCTAAATTAAGATCCTCACAAGAAGAATGTTATCTCCATTTTACAAATGAAGAAGTTGAGTCAAATGGATATTAAGTGATTTTCCCAGGATCACAAATTACTAATTATTAAGAGCCTGAATTGGAACTTTGCTCTTCCTGACTCTCTACCCACTGTGTTTCCAGACTTGTGTGGCTCTGATACTGGACCCCCTTTCCCAAATTAATTAATCAGAGATATCATCAGGTACAAAGAGAAAGCACTTATTAAATTCCTGCAGGGA
This sequence comes from Sminthopsis crassicaudata, assembly GCF_048593235.1. Lineage (NCBI taxonomy): Eukaryota > Metazoa > Chordata > Mammalia > Dasyuromorphia > Dasyuridae > Sminthopsis > Sminthopsis crassicaudata. Next base: position 82,636,281 of record NC_133620.1, read on the forward strand.
GAGGCCCAGACATACCTGGGAGCCATCCCAGCTCCCACCTGTGCTCCTGAACCTTTCCAACTTCCTCCTTGTCCGGGATTTTAAAAGGAGCCTTTTCAATGGATAGACTAAAAGAACGTAACCATCCTTGACCAATGGTCACCAATGTTGTTTACTTCCTGTGAGTCAGGACATTTCCTGTATCTTCACTAACTTCCTACATTCCAGGGTTCAATGCCTGGGAATAGGAGTCATGTGACTTAGGCTTTATATCATAAACTTGAGAAAACTTCATCCCATTAGTCCCATTTAGACTTATTCACATATTAAGAAATTTTTCAAATTAAATATTTGCCCAGGTCTTCAGTGATCTTCTGTTTTCTCTTCATTGAAGCAATGTATTTCCTAGAGCTGCAGTGAGTTTCCCTAGCTGATTTCCATCAATAATTGATGTATTCCCTTTCCCCACTATGGAGGTATGGAGAGATAATGGAGTTGGTTTATAGGCAAGATGAAATTTTCCTAGTTGATATATGTAAAGGCAGCAGCCATTTGGCCATTAATATTATAGTGTTTGATATCAAGTTGAGTTATCTGTTTTTGCCTAGTTATTCTATTAAATAATTGCTGTCTTTTGTATTAAATGAATTTACTTGGAATTCCTTGATATCTGGTGTGATCCAATAAAAAGACAATCAAAGAAAGACAAATTTAATGAATTTTGACTAATGAAAATTAATTAATAAATAAAATTAATGAAATTTAGACAAATGTAATAAAATTTAGACAAACCCTTTCACAGAAACAGGGATCTGTGTGTAGCTAAAAAGAATATGCCAGGAGTCCTGAATTCTACCAAAACAATGGTTTGCCTCTTTGGAATTCTCTTTGGTTCTAAAAACTGATTTCCACTGTCACTAATAATAAAGAGTGTGGGAAGGATTCTGGAAAAATGGACGAGTAGGTTGGCAAATTTCAAGCCCCTCAGATTTCCCCCACAAATAGAAGACATTTGTGCCTCAGGGAACATAGAGTGATGAAAAATCAAAAAGTCTTCAGGCAGAACAGGGATCCTCCTGGAACAACCAGACAAAATCCAAAGAAAGATCCCAGGCTGCGGATTTATCCATGTGACTTGCAAACACGTTGGCTAGCTCACTAAGTGGGGACCCTGGAGTTGGATTTGGCTGGAACCTCAGCAAAAAAAAAAAATCTGTCTTAGTTCTGAGTCCCAGAAAGACCTGAAAGAAAGGGAACAGGTCAGACTAAGTTTCATCCTCAGAGGAGGACATTGAAGTAAAAAAAAATCTTCTCCCCCAAACAGAAGTGTTAAATGGTTCCCTGCCCAGAGAGAATTTATAGAACTCAAAAAAAAAAAAAAAAAAAAAAAAAAAAGAATTTAAGAATCAAATGAGAGACTTTGAGGAAGAACTTTTTAAAAAGCCAAGAAAAACAAGAAAAGTAGAAAAGGAGTTATAGAATCTTAAAGCTGAAAATAACTCTTTGAAAATCAGAACTAGGCAAAGGGAAGCTAGTGAAGTAATGAGAGGAAAAGACATTAAACAGATTATAAAGAATGAAAAATAGAACAGAATGTGAAATATCTTATAAAATCTTTTGAGAAGATCCACAGATCAAGAAAAGAAAATATAAGAATAATTGGAGTACCTCAAAGTTGACACAATAATGCAAATATAATCCAAGAAAATTGTCTTGCATTGTACAACTTGAGGGGAAAATAGAAATAGAAAAATCCACCAATCAGCACCTCAAAGAGATCCTTTGTAGAAAACACATAATGATAACTATTATTATGACATTGGAAATGTCAAAAGGGACTACTGAAGCATAATTAACTATTATTATGACATTGGAAATGTCAAAAGGGACTACCATATCTAACAACAATCAAAAAAACATGTCCGCACCAAAAATATCATATTAAACACAATTATCCATAAAATTGAATGAGAAAAATGGACATTTAACAAACTTGTAGATTTTCAGGACTTTTTATAGACCAAACTAACCCAAAGCTCAATAGAATATTTAGCATAAAAGAGTCAATATTAAAGATCAATTTCAAGGAACTTAACATGGACAAATTGTATATGTTTTTTTGTTTTTTTTTTTTTTAACATGGCACATGTATATCATGTTTAAGATTGACATCAGTAACAGGGTAGCTCAAAGACAAGTTCGGGTCAAAGTTAAGGTTAAAATATTATGTTATACAAATGAAGTGCATAGGAAGAATAGACACACACAGAGGCATTAGATTGGGGAGGAGGGATTGTAGTTCTGAAACCCCACTCACATCGGGAATGGGTTAATTAGGCAACACAACACATATACCTTGAAGAATATAGCAAACTCCAAAATTTATAAAGAAATAAGGGGGTATGTAGAAGCAAATGAGAAGACAAGGGAGGTATCAATGAGTTGGGGGAAGGTTAAGTAATAGCACAAGTTAACTAGCCGGCTGGGGAATGATGCGGGAATAGATGAAAGGAGGAAAAAAATAATGAAGTAAAAAAATGTGAAACAGAACAAAAGATCAATTTACAAGGAAGTAAAGAAAAGATAGATATTAATTAATATAATTTCTTCTACTACTATATAGATATATACATGCATATATATATATTATATGTGTGTGTGTGTGTGTGTGTGTGTGTGTGTGTGTGTGTATAAATATATACTTTCCCGACCTGGTAATTCACTGTCATATATTTGTTCTGCTGGGCAGATGACAATGTTCTCCTTTATTCTGTTTTATTTTTTTTTCTTTCCTGTAATTTTTTTCCATATTCTGTTTTAATAATTATTTTTAAAAATAAAATTAATAAAGATTTGCTCAAATGTTCTTTACATAGTCAAAGTAGCTCAACTGGGTTAGCTAATAATATCAATACTGTATTTTACATTTTGCATAAAGCCCCATTTAAATTTCATGTGAGCAAAGTGCAATTGAAAGTCTTTGTGAAAAGATTTGTTCCATCTGTTAAATAGGACATTTTACACATGCTGCCACGATCTTCTGGCACAACAGCCTTCTCTCACAGAAGTTTGAACAACTGACAAAACTAAGTGATTCTTTTAGAAGGAAAAAAAAAATAAGTTTATACAAACAAACTGGAAAAATGATAAGCAAAGTATCTTTTTCGAACTCCACAATTTTTAAAATAGTCTTTGCTTTAGGCAAGGCATGCTTGCAGTTGCTACTACAGCCATGAAATGCTTCATTTGGGTTTGTTATTACAGGCATTTTCCTTTTGAACAATTGTTAGTGGCATCCACCTTAAAGACAAATTCTCATCCCATACAAACAAGGGTATATACAGCAGACAGTATAGCTTTTGTCCTTTAACCATACAAAACATATGTTAAATTCATTAAGGGTTCTCAGTGGGTAGAGATGAAAAAATTGGAGTTTATAAACCTATATGCCTCAAAGTGTACTTTCATTCTTTAATGGCTTCAATGTATTTTTTACTCAGTTCAACAGAAGCAATTAGCATTGGATAAGGATGATCATTCAATTGTAAACTTTGAAAGAATTCCAGAGATTTTTCAAATATGTGACTGGTGAAAGTTAATAGAAGCTAAAATCCTGAGGTGACTTTGAAAACTTGAGAAGAATAAGTACAAAGAAGACTTTAAAAATACTCCTTAACTCTATTTTTAAAATTTTGAAAGAATTTGATGCAATAAAGAAATAAGATTTGGAATCATCAACGTGGGAAATAATCCCAAGTACTCTCCATCTTCATGTTACATAGGTGATCTTTACTTGTATAGTTTGTTTACATTATCATAACCCTTTCTTAGATGTCATGGTTTGGATTAATTGTTAATAATAAAGAATGAGTTTATCATTGTATTCTTGGATTGTCACTAGAAAAGAGCTGTACAATATATCAAATGTTATAGCTATCATTTAAGTAAGATCCTACTCTTTAGTATATATTTACTTTTCAACTTAGCTTTTCAATTCATCCCTAACTCTACAATAGAGTACAATTATATTGCTATTTACAAATACTTTTGTGTCATTTGCTTCTCTATTTGTTGGTAGAAATACTAAAAAAACTTTAAAGAATAAGGATAAAGGTGTTTATATGGACTAATGCTGTCAAATATACTAACCTATTATTTGTGAGTAATGAATAATCTTGCTCTCCTCATAGCATTTGAGTTAATGTAATCATTGTTAGATCTTGATTAAATAAGATATTTTATACTTTGTGACCTCTTTATGACCTGTGAAACTTTATGACTGGATTAACAAGAAAATAGTCAACTAGATCTGTGAATTTAGCTAAAGGAATTAATATGAATCTGTCAAGTGGTGGACCAGTCTGGTGGAGAGGATAACTGACTTGGGATTTAGATCCCATCTAATGAAAGGGAATGGCTATGTTACCAAAGAGAATGAATTATTTAGTGGATGGTACATCTAGGAATGTATAGTTTTATAGTTTGGAGAATATAGTTCCAAATTGTTCTCCAACATGGTAACAGATCCACAAAGAGTATACCTATTTTCTCACGTTCCATCCAGCACTTATAATTTTCCTTTTCTTTCATCTTAATCAGTGAATATGCACTAATCCCTCAAAGTTGTTTTTATTTGTATTTCTCAATTTGTGACATAAGTCATTTTTATACTATTTTTGAGAGCTTTGATTTCTTCTTCTGAAACCTCCTACATATCCCTTAATCATTTATTGGAGTATTTCTTTATGTTGTAAATTTGGCTCAGTCCCTTATGTATTTGAAAAAAAGAAATCTTTATCAGAAAAGCTTTCTGTAAAACTTTCTTAGTTTCTTGATTTTTTTTCCTAATTTTGGCTGTATTGGTTTTGTATATGCAAAACCTTTTTAATTTATGCAATCCAAATTTTGCAGTTTACTTCTCATGAATCAATCTCTACCTTATTTGGACATCAACCCTTCCCTTATCTACAAATATGACAAGTGATTTCTTCCAGGCTTCTCTAATTTATTATGATATTCTTTTTGCCTGAATCATTTACTCACTTCATGTACTTGTTTTGATACATAGTGTGAGATTTTGGCATATGTTTCATTCCTGACAGATTATGTTCCAGTTATATAGCCATTTTTAAAAAATAATGAATTCTTGATCTCATAGCTAGGACTTAAGGGTTTATCAAATACTAGATTATTGTATTCATTTGCTTTTGGTTATGATATATCTATACTCTTCCTTTTATTAGCTACTTTATTTCTTATCCAATACTAAATTATTTTAATAATTATATCTTTGGAAAAAAAATTGAAATCTGGTAGTTCTGGATCCCCCCAAATCACATATTTTTTCATAAATTCCTTTGGCATTTTTGATATTTTTACTCTAAATGAATTTTACTACTTTAAAAAAAAGTCTATAAGGTAATTCTTTAGTAGTTTGATTGGTATGGTTATGAACAAGTAAATTGATGTAGGTAGCCATTTTTGTTGCATTAGTTCAACCTACAAATGACCAATGAATACTTTTCTAATTATTCAGATCTGTTTTTATTCATGTGAAACGTGTTTTATAATTGTGTTGATATAGTTCTTGTGTGTATCTTGATAGGAGAGACTACCAAGTATTAGAAAATATGTTAAATAAAATATTTGGGGATTTTATAGTTCTTGTAATTAAGTTTCACTAAGTAATAGGTAGATATGAGGATTTATATATGATTGTCTCAAAAATATTTTAGGTAGCCACCTTTCTTTCTGAAGTTTAAGCCTCTGGGGAATAGAAAGCTTGCATTAGCCTTTCTATTTGCCATCAGTCCTGGCATCTCTGAAGTAAGCCAGTTGCTTGAGATAAATGTTTTGTTTATTTTTATTGTTTTTACTTTACTTTCATTCATTTAGCAACCTTTTATTATGCACTTCTGTCAGTGCTAGATGTTAGATACTTTGGGGGGCTAGAAAAATGTTAATTACTTATGAAGATAGAACTAAGCGTATTCTAAGAAAAATGAGAAATATATTACTAATATAGCTAACTTGAAAGATAACTATTTCAGACTTAGTATTGAAATGTATTTTTCTTTCACTGTATTTTACTTTCACTTGGATATAATATCACAAGTAAATTCTGAGCGACCTACAGGGATTTTTAACAATTTCTTTAGCTGTCTTTACAATATATTATTTTTCTATATTGTAAAGATAATTCAAGTGGATGAAGTTGTAACTTGCAGTTTAAAATAACTCATTTTATTTTTGCCCTCAAGAACTACTTAATTGTTCTCTATGCTAAAATCTGTTGAATCACAGCTATTGCCTAAGAGTGGTTTATGCTCACAAAGATAATTAAAATCATGAAATCTCATAAATGCATCTGTAACACTCATTTGGAAATATAACTTAGGATCTGCAAGATGTATATAATAACAGATGTGAAATATTACAAAAGTAAAGTTGCTTAGTAAGATACAATAAAGACCTTCTGTAGAATTGAGAAAGCATAATCAAAATAAAAGTGGCATCAAAATCAGCATGAAATTTTTCAGAATGGTTTGATGTCACTATGAAAGAAAAAGTTTATAACAAAGGGGAAAATGCCAATCTGTATTGCAATAGTCTTCTAAATCATCCCCTTGTCTCCTCTTTTCTCTCCAATCCATCCTCCACAAACAGCTGCCAAATTGAAATTCCTTGAGCACAGATGTGACCATTTCATAGATTTAGACTATAAACAAATAAATCTGGTTGTCCTTCGGGTCTTGAATGATCCCCTTCCTTCACTTCTACTGCTGACCTCCCTGGTTTCCTTTAAATCTCAAGTAAAATCTCATCTACACGAATCCTTCTCCAACCTTTGGTAATTCCAGTACCTTTCCTCTCTCAATTAATTCCTATTTATCCTTTTTATAATCTGTTGCATATCCATTTATTTGATGCTCCCTTCTAACCTCTCTTAATATTCCTAGTTATCCTTTATATAGTTTCCTTTGTAAATAAATTTATTCATTGCTGCATCCCACATTTGATTATAAGCCCTTTGAAGACAGGGCTTTGTCACTTTTTGTATCCCATTGTTCAGCACAGTGTCTGGCACATAATAAATACTTAAAAATGTATATTATTTGATAATTTGAAGGACTCTCTACCAGTTTTAAATAAATGATAATCAGTCTGACATGTAAGACCATGTATTTCCCCTTAACTTATTTTCTTTTCTAGACTAAATTGGTTGCCATATGACATACATGACAATCCATTTCCCACCACTTTTGTCTTTGCTCAGGCTTTCACTCACATTGGGAATATACTTTCTTTTCACTTCAACTTCGTAGAATCTCTTTTAATACACAAAGGCAAAGGCCTTTATAAATTTCTTCCTTACACCCCATATTTTGGTCACCTCTTCTTAAAGTTAATTTGCTTTATTTTATAAAACCTTTGTATTTACCTGTGTCTCCTTCATTTCAATATACCCCTTTAAACTGAGACTATTTTTGTCTTTATCTCTAGTAGCTCAGTGCCTTGTGCTTAATAGACATTTAATAAATATTTATTTAATTGAATTGAAATTCTTAACATTTCTTTTTAGTTAATTATTATTTCTATGTATCTACATATCTTTTTAAATTTAATTAAGTTTTATTTAGATCACTAAAAAATTATCAAAGACATCTATGGTAAGAAAACATCACTTTGTTATACCACATATGATTTCTACAAACTGGAAAAGGCAGCTGGATGCATCCTTTGTAAGCCTGATAACAGTACCTTGTAGCAATAACAATGAATTTCAACTGAATCAAGGCACAGTCCTAAACTTATTAAAAAAGCAATTGACCCAAGTTGTCATTCCCAATAGCTTTTTCCTCCTATCAAGTTGAGAACTATATACCGAAGTGTACAAATGTATACCAAACCAAACAGCTTTATTTATATTTTCCCATCACCTACTAACATTTTTGAGAAATGTTTTTAAAAGTATTTGAATTGTCAAGGCACTTTTCTAAACTCAATCTTTTTTTTTTTTTTGGTTTTAGAATCAAAACCAATAAAACATCCTTTAAAAGCTAAACAGAAGAGGGCAATTTATCCTTTTGCTTAATAACACAGAAGTAACACTGCAAATCTTATGGCATGATTAGGCAATCTATTCACTGGGTAGATTCATATTCTTGTACTATCACTCACTCAAAAGTTACACATTTTTATTCTCTAAGCTCAAAAAAAAGATCCATGATTTCAGTGGTGTTACTATGTGCAATAGCATAGGCTGAGGCTGTTCCTACCCTTTTATCTTACTATTTCTATTTATTTCACTAATTTTTTATTTATTATTTACTTCACTCATTGCTATTTATTCACTCTAGATAAAACAAATAAACAAATAGATAAAATACAATCATCCCATAGGACGGTCCTCTTGTGGTGAATCTCTTTAGCTTAGACATTTCTTGAACAGAACACAGATATTAATTTCATTGTCTAGCCAATAACTTAAAACCTTTTCACCTAAGTAAATGTGGCATAGGCTTCAGATTTAGACTATAAACAATAAGGAATTATACGAGGACTTGGCAATGGCTTCAAGAACTAAAAAAGACTTAGACTATAAACTATTTTCACTGTTCCAGTATGCTAAGTAAAGGGTCTCTGAGGAATCTGGGAACCAGAAGAACCTATACAGTCTGCAAGGGTAAACCAAAAATGTCATTAATTAATGAAGTTCATATCAGTGTGACTCCAAGTGACAGAGAATGTCTTACTGCATACAATAACTACTATGTTAAACAGAAGAATTATTCTCCATGGTATGAACTTGAAAATGCATATTTATGCATTATTGAAAGAGTTCCCATTGGAAACTAAATACAGGGCAAACCTATATCTTGCTTTGGTGTAAAGATTTGCAACAATAAGCTTCTTAGTTTTTGTGTGTGTGTGATATGTGTTTTCCTGAATGTAAATTGCTCCTTTAACTGCGTAATGGTACTTTAGGAGTGTTTTAAGAGATATATTATTATATCTATGGTTATTTCATAGACTGTAGCTTTAGTGTTAAGAAATTAGTAACAGCCCATTATCCTGAAAGCCATACTTTTCTTGTTCTAAATGATTGATGCTAGGTGTGAGATTAACTAAGTAAAGATTCAACCTTTACTATACTTACAAATGATACAGAAGGCATTGGAGGAAAAAAGTGTTCAATTTTGAAACTTTTAAGAGACAGAACTCTCTGGAAACTGACTGATTAAGATTTAAATAAACCAATCTAAGAAATCAGCCTTTAATACTCCACTCTCTAATTCATTGTTTTCAATGTCAACTTTACAGAAATAATTTGACTAACAGCAAGGCACAATTGATGCTAAGATACAGATGACATATTATTGGTAAGTTTATCTAACAATGAATAGAGTTCTTTTAAAATTATTTAATAATAATAATGATAATACATCATGAGTGTACAACAAAGAAAAACTCCAATTTATCTTTTCAAAAATAAGAATAAAATTAATGTCATTAAATTCCTTCTTTGAAAAATGTGGTAAAATTTTCACGTATAAAAAATGTTAAGACCTAATAACTTACATATAATAGGACATTTTTATATATTTTGTGGCAATTAAAATCATCATAGGATGGAATACCTAGGATTAAAGTTTCCATACTAGAAGGAACTGAAAAGTACACTATAATAGAATATCTTGATTTTTTCAGATAGGGAAACCAAGACAGGAGAATTTAACTTGCTTATAATGAGTAAATGACAGAGCCTGAATATTAACTCTTGCCCTGTGACTCCAAGCATACGACTGTTAATACTATTCCAAATATATTTAGAAAATTAATCTTAAACTTTTAATTGAAAAACTAAGGAATGTAAACTGTATAATTCCATTATAATATTTGTAACATTTCCAACATTCAGAATCTAGAATTTTGGATTTTTTCTAATGTGATCTTTTATACTGGTGCTGATAATATGAAAATATCTATAGTTTTGCTACTAATAGAAATACATTTATATATAATATATAACATAAGCTAAACACCATTTCATTGATGTCTTTAAGAACCATATATTATTCCCACCTAATATGAAAGATTGTCCAGTTCTACATTTTTCAACAAGCTCTGTCTGATATCAATCTACTGTGGATTTTGTGAGAGCCCTCATTGATCAACTCACGTTTAGGCTATCATGAGTCATCAATATGCATCAGTATTTCTTACCATTTAAAACTCTGATTTATTCTATGTACTTTGTTGAAAAATTTTATTCTCATGAGTTCCCCAAAACAATTATAACAAGATGTTAACTTTCAAAGGAATTGAAGCTTTAAGCATTTGGCTTTATTTCTCACCTGAAAAAAGATGTGTACTCCAGTAGGTATTTATTTAGTTTTTATTATATGCCAGGAACTATTCTAAGTATTAGGAAAACAAAGAAAAGAACAGATTCTCCTAGCCAGAGGATTGTATTTTTTTAAAATAAGTTAAGTTTATGCATTTTTATATAGAGCTTCTAAAAGCCAATTCAATTTTATTTTCAAGTTAGAACTCTCCCTTCTAACTCTCTCTCCCTATTCTCACCTCAATTGAGAAAATTTTTTTAAAAAATCACAAAACATTATAAACATAGATAGTTAAACTAAACATTTCTCAAAACTCATATCCAAAACAAAATATTGTTTTAATATTCATTCTGAGTCCATCACCTTTGTATAATGATGAGTGTCACATATCATTACTAGTCCTTTTGAATTGTGGTTAATTATGGTTGATCAGAGTTTTTAAGTTTTTCAAAATGTTTGTCTTTAACATATTATCTTTATTGAACAAATTGTTCTCCTGGTTCTTTTCACTTTACTTTTCAGCGGTTCTTTCATCCTCTTACTTTTCTCTGAAACCAGCTAATTTCTACATAATTTCTAACAGTATTCTATCAATTCTTAAATTTCTTACTTTATTCTAGCACAGGCATATAGCATAATTTGTTCATCCATGTACTAACTGATGAACTACCCATTGGTTTCCAATTTTTTTGCTACGACAAAAAAATAAACCCACAAAGCTATTATAAATGCTTTACATAGAGAGAGGTTTTTCTCTTCCTTTAATTCCTAAGAAGGTAAAAATCTAGTAGTGGCATTGCTACATCAAAAAGTTTGTAGAGTTTAATTAATTTGGGGCTTGGTTCCAAAGTGTTTTCCAAAATGGTTCACTGTTATACTATCAGTACCTGATTTCCCAGGTACTCCAGAACTTATCATCTTTCTTTTTTATCTTTTTTTTTTTGCATCTAAGAGGAATGATGAGGTATATAGGAGCTTGTGATCTGATGGGGAGGCAATGTTTAAATGACTAGATAAGATATACTGAATCAATGGGGTTTAATGTACAGATTGGGGTGGGGAAGAGAAGTGGGCAAGAATGATCTCTTTCAGAAGCTTAAATTTGAAGTGAATTTGAAAGTAAAAATATTAGAGAGTATAGGAATTAATGGAGTTTTCCTTAAAATGATCAGTAGCATCTGTTTTAAACCATCAGCCTGTACCACATGTAATGGGGATAAATTAGAACCATTCGCAATAAGAACAGTGGTGAATAAAATTGTCCCCATCGCCATTACTATTCAGTATTGGATTAGAAATATTATCTTTAGCAATAAGACAAGAAAAAGAAATTAAAAGAATTATAGTAGGTATGGAGGAAATCAAATGATCATTCTTTATAGATGATACAATGAACAAAGTTCATCTGGAATAACAAAAAGTCATGAATTTCAAGGGAATTAATGGGGGAAAATGCAAACGAAGGTAGCCAATCTGTACCAGACCTAAAACTATATTATAAAGCAGTGTCATCAAAACCATTTGGTATTGGCTAAGAAATAGAGTAGTAAATCTATGGAATAGGTTAGGCTTAGAGGACAAAATAGTCCCTACTATAATAATCTAGTGTTTAATAAATCCCAGCTTCTGGGATAAAGAACTCACTATTTGACAAAAACTTCTGGGAAAATTAGAAACTAGTATGGCAGAAACTAGACATTGACCCACAGCTAAAACTATATACCAAGATAAGAACAAAATATAAGGAATTATATTATAAGCAAATTAGAAGAACATAGGATAGTTTACCTTCCAGATCTGTGAAGGAAAAAGGGATTTGTGACTAAAGATGAACTAGAGTACACTATGGCATGCAAAATTGATAATTTTGATTATATTAAGTTATTGCAGACAAGATGAGGAAAAAGCAGTAAACTGGGAAAAGTTTTACATCCAAGGGTTCTGATAAAGGCCTCATTTCTCAAATATATAGAGAATTGACTCAAATTTATAAGAATTCAAGCCATTCTCTAATTCATAATTTTTCAGGTGAAATATTTTCAGATATTGAAAGTAATTTCTAGTCATATGAAAATATGCTCTAAATCACTCTTGTTCAGAGATGCTTATCAAATTGGCTAGGATGACAGGAAATGATAATGATGAATGTTAGATGGAATTGGGAAAACAGGGACACTGATGGTGTTGGTATAGTTGTGAACTGATCCTACCATTCTGGAGAACAATTTGGAACTGTGTCCTTTGGTCCAGCAGTGTTTCAACTGAGCTTATATCCCAAAGAGATCTTAAAGGAGGGAAAGGGAACCAAATGTGCAAAAATGTTTGTGGCAGTACTTTTTGTAGTTGCAAGAAACTGGAAACTGTGTGTATGCCCATCTGTTGAGGAATAGCTGATTAATTATGGTATATGAATGTTATAGAATATTATTGTCCTGGAAGAAATGACCAGCAGGATGATTTCAGAGACATCTGGGGAGACTTACATAAAGTAACTGATGCTGAGTGAAATGAGCAGAACCAGGAGATCATTATACAAGGAAAAGAAGATATACGACGATCAATTTTGATGGATGCGACTCTCCTCAACAATGAGATAATTCAGGCCAGTTCCAATGATCTTGTGATGGAGAGAGCCATCTGCACTCAAAGTGAGGACTGTTGTGACTGAATGTGGAACACAACATTGCATTTTCATTTTTTTTTGTTGTAGTTGTTTAATTGCATTTTGTTTTTCTGTTCTTTTCCTTTTTGATCTGCTTTTTCTTGTGCATTGATAATCGTGGAACTATGTATAGAAGAATTGTACATGTTTAACATATTGGATTACTTTATGTTTGGGGGAGAGGGGAAGAAAAGGAAAATTTTGTA